>NW_027397102.1:4449796-4515538 GCF_003265705.2 Callorhinus ursinus | reverse complement strand
GAGGAGATTCTCCAGGCTACTTTAATTTCTCCAGTCTTTTTACATGGAAGGTACTGAAAGTTATTCTCAGCCTTGGCTATGAATTAATTTCCCTGCTTGTACATAGCACAGGAATGATCCACACCTAGTACTGGCTTTGCTCTGGGAGTAACCAGTTCTGCCCTCCTGCCTCTCAGCTTGAGTGCTTCTGAGTTGCCTTGCTTCCAGAAATTGTTGCCAGGCTTTCTGGAGCTTAAAGACATTCTACATGCAGATGGGGTTGTGATTGGTTCTTGCTTGGGCATAGGCAAACCAGGTTCTAGGGCCAGCAAAACTCCTCATCTGAGGATCCAAATCAGGCATATTCAAACCTTGCAAAGTTCCCTAGTCAGAGTGTGTCCCTGACTTGGCTCTGCAGATCAGCAAAGCTACTGGTTAGGATTACTTTTCGGGCACTTCGGATATGATCTTGGTCTGCCAAGATCCACGTATTGGTTGTTGCAAACCCCTCCTCTCTTCTCCATCACAGTCAGATTCCCAGTGGTTGAGCCCTGCAGATTCTCCTGCAATCCTCATGGTGCAAAATCAGATTAGGGGCTCCCACAAAGCAACCCACAATGCTGAAGAGGGGTTGGTTTTCTCCTAGGTTGTTTCCCATTGTAGAAGCCAGAGACTCAAGGGAAACTTCTCAGTGTGGTGTTCTGCTGGCCTGGGAAAGGGACAATGTGGTCAATGTGTAGCCATTTCTCTTACTCTTTTAATGTAGTCTGTCTTGGTCTCTGTGGTGAAGAAGAATGCTTCAGTCTCACCCCAGTGATCTAAAATTCCCTCATTTTTCTTAAATAATTGTTGTTCTTCTTGTGAAGGGTTGTGAAATCAGAAACAAGTTATGTCACCATTTTGGTGACATTACTCCTACTATAAGTTTTTGCTTTGTGGTTACTATGATGATTTCATGTAACAACTTATGTTTATAATAGTCTATTTTAAGTTGATGACAACTTAAGTTTGAATGCATTCTAAAGCTCAAAACTTTTACTCTCCCCCCCATGTTTTATGGTTTTGATGTCACATTTTACCTCTTGTGTATTCCATAACTAATCATTGCAGTTATAATTATTTGTACTACTTTTGTCTTTTAACCTTCATACTAGCTTTATAAGCAATTAATCCACTATATTTACCACATCTACATTTACCAGTGTGATTTATACTTTCATGTGTTTTCTTGTTACTGATTTGTGTCTCATCTCTTCAGCTTAAGGAAGTCCTTTTAATGTTTTTTGCAAGTCTGGTATAGTGGTGAAGAACTCCTTTAGCTTTTGCTTGTATGAATAACTATTTATCTCTCTTTAAATTCTGAATGATGATTATGCCAGACAGAGTATTCTTGGTTAGGAATTTTTTTTTCTTTCAGCACTTTGAATATATCATGCTACACTTTCTGATCTGAAAAATGTCTGCTGAAACATCTGCCTATAGTTTTATCATTTTTTTGTATGTAACAATTTTTTTTCTTTTGCTGCTTTTAAGATTTTTTTCTTTATCTTTAACTTTTGACATTTTAAATTATAATGTGTCTTGGTGTGGATTCATGTTATTTGGAACTCTTTGGACATTCTGTAACTGTATGTTTCCTTCCTCAGGTTAAGGAAGTTTTCAGCCATCATTTCTTGAAATAAATTTTCTGTCTCTTTCTTCTTCTGGGACTCCTACAATGTGAATGTTAGCCTATTTGAGGCTTTCCCATAAATTCCTTAAGCTATTCACATTTTTTTCTTTTTTGCTGCTCTGATTGGGTGAGCTTCTCTTCCTTGTCTTTGAGTTCACTGATCCTTTCTTGTTTCATCTAGTCTGCTATTGATCCCCTCTAATGTACTTCTCAGTCCAATCAATATATTCTTTAGCTCTGTGACTTCTGTTTGGCACTTTCTTATATTTTATGTCTCCTTGCTGAAATTCTCATTGTGTTTATTTATTTTTCTCCTGAGTTCAGTCAGCATCATTTTAAAAAAGATTTTATTCATTTATTTGAGAGAGACAGAGAGAGAGAGCAAGGGGAGGGACAGAGGGAGAGTGAGAGAGAATCTCAAGCAGACTTTGGGCTGAGCATAAAGCCCAATTCAGGGCTTGATCTCACAACTCTGAGATCATGACCTGAGCTAAATTCAAGAGTTGGATGCTTAACCAACTGAGCCACCCAGGCACCCTAGTGAGGATCTTTACAAACATTACTTTGAACTCTTTATCAAATAAATTACTTATCTCTGTTTCATTCAGTTTTTTTTTTTCCTGAGGTTTTACCTTTTTCTTTCATTTGGAACATGTTCCTCTTTTTTCATTTTCCTTTACTGTCTGTTTTGGTCTATGCATTAGATGAAACAGCCACCTCTCCCTGTCATGAAGGGTTAGCCTCATATAGGAAATGAACCTTATTGTTCAATCCTGCCCTAGCTCTTGGTTGTGTCTCAAACTTCTGTGATTGTCCAGGTAGCCTATTTTATTTTTAATAGCTCCTACTAGTTGAGGGTGTGCCAAGATGTCAGTGTCCCAAAGGGGAAGATCTCAATCAGCATCTAGCTTCAGTCTGATTAGAAACCAGACCGAGACAACTTTTAAAGAATGCAAATATATACAGTCCTGTAAGACTACAAGTGTGAGCCCCCAGTGGACACTAGAGCCAAACTAGAGTTGTTCCCCGAACAGCAGTCACAAAACTTGGGCCTCCACATAAGCATATGGGCTTTATTCTGGAAGATGCCAATGAGCTATAGTGAGGTAGATGGACAGCACAATGGTAGTGTTCCCCCGGCTACGTTTTCTGAGAGCAACTTTATAGCTCCTAGATGTGTGCCAAACCTTAAACCTGCCCCTAAGACTGAAGTTCCAGGAAAAGCAAGTAGGCCTCTTTAACAGAATAGCTGGGTGTGTATTTTAGTCTGCTGCCTGTGCAGTGCCTTGGGGGTAGTAGCCTTCCAAGAACTTATCTTTCTGATTGTTACAGACCTGTGGGGCCCAGAAACATAAGATTCCCTGGCCACCAGAGCCAGGTATTCAAGGGTTATCCCCTGGGTGGCAGCTGCAAAAACCAGGGCACCATATATAAAAACTGGGGCACCAGATACATATATACACTACCTCAGAGATGTTGGCACTCTGAAGCCTGGCAAAGGAAGAGCATGAAAATAGTGCCACCCTCTAAGGTCTCAAGAAAGGTTTACAGTCAGGCCTTAGATATATGCTCAATTAGAAACTTAATGTTCAGGTTGCAGCTATGATAATAAGCTAATTAAACCTCTTTCACAGAAAGAGTGAGGTCTTGGGTCTGTTGTCCCTTGCTGTGCCTTCAGGGTGGTAGCTGTTAAAGAATGCTTCCTCCATTGGATACAGTTCTGTCGGACTAGTGAGTGTAAGCCCTGCTAGCCACCAGAGCCAGGCAATGTAAAGGTGCCCTCTGGCAGCAGCCACAAAAATCATGGCACCAGAAATGGTATAAACTCCTTTATGTAAGATACCAATGAGCTGGAGCAAGGCAAGGGAGTATAAAGATCACACCCAAGTAGTCCTCTTTCTCAGAAAGACTAAGTGTATATTTCAACCTGATAATCTGTGCAATATCCTGGTAGTGGTAATATACCACAAACTGTTTCTTCAATTATTACAGTCCCATGGGACTTAAAATTGAAAGCCCGCTAGGTCTCCAGAGTCAGGTGATCAAGGGACATCCTTTAGGCAACAGTCACAAAAGTCAGGTCACCAAATGTAAAAACTTGGGCACCAGATATGTGTGGAAGCTTTCTTCCAGAAGATACTAATGCTATGGAATGTGACAGAGGAAGAGTGCAAAGATTGTTTCCACTGGCTGCAGTGAAGTAAAGAAGGAGTACAAAGGTAGAAACTGCTGTATAAAGAAAAAAAAAGGAAAAAAACAGAAACCTAAAAAGTAACAAGGGAAAGGAAAATAAAGAAAGTAAGAATAAAAAAAAAAAAGATGGTGCCCGCTGACTTTAGTAGGCCCGAGGGAGAGCAGGAAGATACTGTCTTCTTGCCTCGGTCCTTAAAGAGTATTAAGAGTATTTCAGCAGATACTTGACCCTCAGACCAGTGTTCTAAAATTTGCAAATTAATCTGTTTCACATAAAGTCTAGACATTTTTCAAGGGGCTGCTTTGTACTGAGCCTTAAAATGGGTGACTGTGCAAAAGAGGCCTTTAAGAGCTGTTTGTCAGTTTGCCACAGCCCCGAGGGTCTCATGGGGTTGAGGCTTGTTGATCTTCAAAACCAGATGTTTTTGAGGCTTGTCTTTCACATATCAGTCTTAAAAACTGGGGTGCCCAATATGGGGTATAAACACTTTGCTCCTCAAGTTGAAGCTCCAGATTTTGAATCCCTCCCCACCTCAGTTGTGGATCACTGAGGCAGGGTAGGAGTTTATGGTGAGATTGCATCTCAGCTTTCCTTTTACCACTTTGATGTGGTTTTCAGACATTTTCAAATATAAAGTGGTCACTCTGCCAGTGTTTAGTTTTTATTTTTGTTTTTGTTTTCCCCATAGAAAATTATTCATTATATAGCTCTAGATTTGATATGTCCTTGGGAGGAGGTGAGTTCAGGTTCTTCCAATGTTGGCACTTTGAACTGGAACCAAATCTGTAAAATTTACCACCTCATTACTTCCTACTCCCCTGTATATTTCTAGCCAAACTATAGTATTCAGTATTAGTCACCTCCCAGCTTTATTTCCCTTTCTACCTTTGGTGCAAGAGGGTTTCCAATAAGAATGTTTACTCTTCCTCTTTGGCAACAACTTGAAAACATTGCCATCATGTAAGACTCAATTCAGATGGAAATTATCAGGTCATAGAAATCTACCCCCAACTCCAAAAAATCAGGAAATCTGCTAGTCTATAATAACAGCTACTGGAATTTTGCTACTTCCTTTCCCCATAGTAGCCGATTTGGAATTCAGCTTCTGTAAACCAGTTGTTCCCTTTCCACTTTATCAATTCTGTACATTGAAAATTCTCAGAATACCTTAATTATTCATGTGTGGTAAATTTTGAACCCTGGGAGATTAATTACCTATTTCAGAACCTTAGAGGATAATAGCATACTTTTACTTGTAATTACATATTGAATTTGTAATGCACCTAAAGTCTTAGTATTTGGTCAGAGTTAATATGACACCTAAATACTACTTAAAAGTGGAAAGCAGTTTTACGTTTATATTTATAAGCACTAACTTTACTTTTATTATGGGTTATAGTCCTATAAAATGCGCAAAAGAATGTAAGGAAAAATGATTTACTTACAGTAGCAATTTTATTGTGGGGAAGTTAAATTTTCAAATAAGAGTATTATGCTTAACATTTTTATAGAAATGACCACATGCTACATAAGAATAATTTATTTAATCTATGATAACTGTTATATCTGTACTCTGTGCTTGTATTTAAAACTTTCTAAAAGTGAACAGCATAACCAATCATGCATAAACTGCATTTAAGGTCATATAGATTATTGTACAAAGTTATTTTATCTCTCAAAACTTCTTCCTTCTTTTTACTGAAACTATCAGGTTAAGGAGTCTTTTATCAGTATTATAAGATTCTGAATGGTATCTAAGTGAATTTTGACAAGTATCTTGCAGAGATATGGAGGCAAATATATAGATTTTTTTGGTGACTTTTTAGAAAAGCTGATTCAAGGAGATATATTTTCCCATCTTATTTGTCTTGCATCATGTCTCTGTAATAAGCATACATGTAAGTGTTAAAATTGTTCGTTGTAATATTAAAGCAATCTCACTGATTTACTGAACTGTTATCTCATAAGATCAAACACTGTCATCTTTCTGTCAGCATTGTATAAGGCATCCCAGCCTTTAAAATTCAAGAACCAGCCATTACTTGCTTTGATGTTATATTTTTCTCTCTCATTACAATAGGAATTCATAGGTCAAAAAAGCCCAGATTCCACTTTAATGGTGGCCAAATGAAAGGTACATATATTAATTAGCCCACTTAGCTACAAATCCTGTGTTCAAAGCTCTATCTCTAGGCAGCAACTTCAAAGTAGGTGTATTTGGAAATGAAATACCTTTTCTCTGAAAACAGCAGGATGTGTACTTCCAAATAGTTTTCTTTCAAAATTATATTCTTAGAGTGGGGCCGACTAGACAGTCATTCTGATAATGCTTCCATTAACTCCAAACATATCTGGAAACCTTCTTTAAGCAGTGCTTTCAGAGGTAGGTTATTAAAGCACAAGAAAACCAGTTTCATTAATTTATAATTACAGAACTCTCTTCCTCCCTAGAAACCTTGTTCTTCTTTTAATTTCTCTGTTTTAGTTTTCCCTCCTTCCTTCACCTCAGCCAATCTATTCAAATGGATATACTGAAGACGTCCACTTCCCTTATCCTTCTGGCATGCAAAGTGCCTGTGCTATTTAAATTTCAGGAATAAGTGATTAAAGTGATGTATTGAGTTTCATAAATGCCAAACTGAGAAGCTGAGGATTGCTTATATTCAAATCCTCCATAATGGCTCTGAAATAATAGATATAACCACTAGAAAAGTGAAGATAAAGAGATTGCCAGAAGGAGGACACATGCTTTTCCTCCCATTCATTTATGATGT
Source organism: Callorhinus ursinus (assembly GCF_003265705.2). Classification (NCBI taxonomy): domain Eukaryota; kingdom Metazoa; phylum Chordata; class Mammalia; order Carnivora; family Otariidae; genus Callorhinus; species Callorhinus ursinus. The sequence goes on along the minus strand of NW_027397102.1, from coordinate 4,508,919 downwards.
GATAATGTTTTCTGTTTCTAATGAAATTCTGTGAGCTCTACTGACAGAACTTTCTTAATAAACACAAATTTATTCAGTGATGTATAGTAATGTTTTAAAAGAAAGAAGTTGGGCAAGCTCCAAAAAAATCTAAATTTCACAAAATGTTCATCTCTCAGATTTTTTGCCGCCCCCCCCAGCAACATTAGATGTGTCAATTAAGTCAAGAGAAACAAAAACAAAAATAGACTCTTGGGACTATCAAAATAAAAAAGATTTTGCACAGTGAAGGAAACCATCAACAAAACAAAAAAGCAGCCTACTGAATGGGAGAAGATATTTGCAATGATATATCCAATAAGGGGTTAATATCTAAAATATATAAAGAACTTCTACATCTGTCAGTTTCTTTCTTTCTTTATTTCATCTATTTATGGGTTTTCTATGACCTACTTAAAATATCTTCGGTAGGAAATAATGAACTATTTGGGTTTCCTATATCTCTAATCATTAAACTGTAGATTGGGACGGTATTAAAAAAAACTATCTATTTATCATTTGATGCTTTGTAGCTGGAAGCCTGATCGGCCATTCCTATAACCCAGACTTTTCAGATAATCTCAAGCAAATTGTGTAGAAATGGTCTTGGTCTCATGCAGCTTAGCTTTGGTCTGTGTCTTCACCATTTAAGTCAAGTTTAATATTGACTTAGTAAAAAGTAACACAAACAGGGGGAATAACTTAAGCATATGCGGTGTATACAGGACAAATTTTAGCTTACCACTGTTTATCCTCAGGCAAGTTACTTCCCCTCTCTGAGGTTCTACCTATCATTTGTATTGGAAACGTCTACAAGTTTATTAGAAGGGCCAGATGAGATGCTTGCTATATTGTGGAAGTACTCAAGAAATTGATAACACAGAATACAACAGGCATTCAATACATTTTCGGTGAATGAACAAATTTCCATGCCCTTTATTCAGTAATAGGTTTGTGGCCCTGAAATTTATGCACACATTACTTCAATTGTCACTCCTCCTTGCCTGTGCATTTATCTCTTAGAAAGACTGAAGAATTTTATTCTCATTCACAAGTAAAAGTCTTCATATAACAGAGATTTGCATTTACAGTTTGGGAAAAGATTCATGTATTTATTGTATCTTATTAACAATATATTTTCTAAAGAAATGTTTAAGGTAAAATAATCCAATTTTCATTTGCTTGAAAACATCTGTCAAAACGAGTTAAGTTTCTTAAGAAAGTATCTTGAATTTCAAAGAGGAAACAGGCAAATTCTATCTTCCCTACCTCTCCCACACTTCTTACACACTGTCACCCCCATTACATCCCTATGACCACAACTATCACACAAGATTTCCATTGTTCCCAAACTTCCATTAAACCAATTGTTTGGCTGGTCATTCTGGCCTTTGGGAGAAGCTAGGAAACATAGTTAAAGTCATAATTGAAGAGTTATTTTATTTTTAGCTAATCATTGATGAACCACTCTCCCTGCTCATAAGACGGGAACGGGTGACAGAGCTTCCATGGCGAGATAGTTGGTCACGAAACTCTGAGGCCATGAAATAATAAAGAATTGGATCCAAAAGACAGCAGAGACTTGCAAGGCATAGACAGAAAGGGTGGAAATACAGTGTGCTTTGGACAATGGGACAACTACTAATGATGGTTTCCTTCACCATAGTGTAAAAAATAAAGTTGATATGATAAGGAGTGAAGCAAATGAAAAAGACTGCAGCACACATAAAAACCATCCGCAGTGCTTTCTGCCGCTCACTGATTCCTTGGAAAGCCATTGGTGGCTGTCTCAAGGATATAGTAGTTTTCCAAGTACACCATGCGATGATTACTACTGGGACCACAAATCCTGCCAGCTCAGCAACTGTAATCATTCCAACCAAAGCCACTGCATTCATTTTCTTATAACCAAGATCAGCAAAACAGGACTCAGTGTTGTTGGCTAAGTAGGTGCTTCTCAGAAAGGGAAATGGCAAGCAGGCAGTTCCCACGATGATCCAGATGGCAGCACTGATGCCCACATCATACCTACGCTTCCAGTTTCTGGCCCTAAAGGGCTTGAGGAGAAAGAAACATCTCTGTAGGCTGATGCACGTCAGGAAACAAATGCTGGCATACATGTTGAGATACTTCAGGTAGAAGCACAGCAGGCAAAGGGCCTTCTGGAAGGGCCAGTGGTGGCTGATGTAATAGTAAATCCGGAGGGGTAAGGACAGCACGTGAGCAAGGTCAGCCACAGAGAGGTTGATCATGAAAATGATGGCTTTATTTTTCTTGCTGATGAAGCGGCACAGAACCCACAAGGCTGCACTGTTGGTCAGAAGACCAGGGATGAATATGAGGATGTAGGTGGCTGCATAGAGGGAGTTCTGAAATGTCACATCAGTAGCATTGCAGTCAGTCTCAGCATTGCTGGTACTGTTGCTAACCATCTTGAATATTTCAGTATACTCATCAAGGTAAGCCGTGGAGTTATAATCCCTGCTTAATCAAAGAAAAAGAGTATAATGACTAACCAGTTCTATAGCCAACACCCAGATTCCTTTTTATACTTAAAGAAACAGAGTATTAAAATTAGAAAAGACCTGTTTTCAGATGAAGAAGCAGATGCTCAAGGAATATATACTACTGATCCAAGGTCACCTAATGAATCAGGAAACCATGGAATTGTCTCCAAACTGCCCTCCCAAATTGTCTAAGTTGTGTCTTGTAGGCAAGGATGTCCTGATATATTTAGTTTATTGTTCTTATCACAACAAAAAGGGTATGGCATTTCAGTCAGTTCTTTTTGCATCCAAATTTTTCTTGACACAAGCCCTGCTCATTTACAATTACAATTATAGAAATCCAGCTTTACCTTTTACATCCCCTTTCTTCTCCTTTGGTTTCTGACTTCCTACCTTCCTTCCTACAGCACTTGGAAAATGACCCTGCACCTTTAGCCCACATTGCCAGTATACTGGCTGAGTTTCAGGACTTGGGAGCACTAACTTCTTATCATTCTATCACAATAGCATAAGTGGTTCTCGTACACTTTGTCTCTCTCTCTCTCTGGCTTAGGTCTTATTCCAATTTACATGAAAAACATCATTAATACACAAAATCAGAATCTGAACTAGGAATTCCCCTTTGTGATCTAAAAGGGAAGAGACTAATTTTCTCCCTAAGAATTCTGTACTGGTGTGACATCATGGACATGGCAGATGATCCAAAGGTCACAGTAAACATTGATTAAGGAGCCAGTAAAATAGGCCACAAAATCATTTTTTGGAAACAATTTAAAACTTAATGTTTTTTTCATTAAAATAGTCGTCATCATAAGAAAAAAATATGAATGTCCTTAATTTTATTTTATGATTTAGTGTGGTTTTTATTATGTAATATATATAGAACATGGGGAAAATAATCTTTAGGGTTTCTCAAAGTCTGGTCATGGATTTACACAGTCTGCCTGCAAATAATAAGAGAGCAATGACTTCATTATTTTAGTTTAACACTCTTGTAGAATTTTAGACTGAAAAATACCTTTAAGAAATCATTTAATTCAGCCTTCACATAATACATGTAGAGGTAAGACCAAAAGAGGTTTATTAAGGCCAAAAAGATACTAAACAGAAGATCTGGGACTACAAATGGGATTACAAGGTGCCTAATCTTTATAAACACCCTTCTCTTCATTTGTTTTCCTCCCCCAAACAAATTTTACAAACATAGCTTCTGTTCATATTGCAAGAATGTTTACTGCATTTAGGGCTAGAAGTGGAATACAGTAGTGAGGTTGCTCCTTAGGTGAAATAACATTTTTGTTGTTTTAATTATTTCTGTTTTGTTAAGTAAGTTTACAAAACAAAGGAGTGGTTGCTTTTAGATTCTCCTCATAAGTAGCAGAATGACTTCCTATAGCATTTTAAGTCCTATTCCAGGGAATAGAAATGTGAATTAAAAACAGAACCCCAAATGATTAAATCACATATAAAAAAGTCAACATTCTGAGCTACTATTATTCTAAAGAGTACTTTCTTTTTTTTTTAAAGATTTTACTTATTTATTTGACAGAGAGACACAGCGAGAGAGGGAACACAAGCAGGGGGAGTGGGAGAGGGAGAAGCAGGCCTCCTGCTGAGCAGGGAGCCCGATATGGGGCTAGATCCCAGGACCCTGGGATCATGACCCGAGCTGAAGGCAGACACCCAACGACTGAGCCACCCAGGCACCCCTAAAGAGTACTTTCACTTTCCCTCCCCTAATATTTCATCCTTGCTACTTGGCTTGTGATATGTTCTAAAAAGTCATGCAGTCATCTTATTTATGTATGTATGACTTTGAACAGAAAGTAGAGTGTTGTTCACAGATGAAAAGAGAAAATAATTATCATGGTGTGACTACCAGGAATGCACCCCAGAATCTGCAATGAAATTTTTCACATGCATTATCCAATTTCATTCTCATAGCTATCATCAGAGATAGGTACTATTATTACTCTTGTAGTGCAGATGAGGCAACTGAGGTTCAGAGAGATACAGTAAATTTTCTGGGGTAACAAACCTAGAAAATAGTAAAAATGGGATATACTATTATGGCTTCTTTTCTCCAAAGCCTATGCAATTTCCACTACACCACTTTCTTCTCTCTGATTAGGAGGGGCTACTTAATAGAATGGGGCTTATGACATCTGGAGGGCACATTATAGAAGAACCTTTCTAATCCCATAGTGGGACCTTATAATCTTATAACACTAGGATTACTCTAGTTGGGCTATTATAATATAACTAAACACCTATCCCCACACATGACACCCATCCTTCTTCAACACCCACTTTGAGTTCATTATTGGCAATGTTTCTACTATTATCTATTTATTATCCATGCAAAAACTGTGAGAAACCAAGGGAAGATTCATCAAGTGCACTACAGTTCCAAGAACTGAGAACATCTCACACCCACCCAAATCACACTTCTACTTTTGTACTTTATAGACAAGGGGATTTGTTCCTGCTTCATTGGTGTAGAAAGTTTCACTTACTAAAGGGGGATGTTCCATTCACACCCCTGTGTTAAATAACAGAAACTTATTAAGCCAGAACAGTGACCTAGAGATCAAGCTCACATCTTGTGTGTGTGTGTGTGTGTGTGTGTGTGTGTGTGTGTAGCGGGGGGGGTGTATGCCTCTGCAATTCACAATTTATTGTGAGCTTAAAGATTTGCATGGTCTGCTTTCCAAAATCTCTTTTCCAGACTGAAATGAAGATAGGATGATTTTGCCCCAAATCTGGTGACAATTAAATGTAAAATTCCCATGGTAGGGTGAAGCTGGAGGAATTTGGTTTGGATAGCACAGAAATATAAGCTCTCTCAGGAAATATTTAGCTTACTGTGGACCATCTGTGACATTTCCGAAATTTAATAAAGGAGAACAACCTAAGAAGCCACTAATAGAAAAATGCTGAATGGAAGGGTTAAGGTTGAAGTACATTCCTTCTGTCTCTGCTTCTGCCACTGTCTCTGTTTCTCTCTCTTTGCTTCTAGTTCTGTTGTTGACTATTTCTAGTTGGCTTGTGCCACCTATGTTGCCAATTTTTCTCCCCCTAAACCTAGATATATCTTTGGTTCCTGTCTCAGAAAAATGTGTAAGATTGGTGATTCATTCCTGAATCTGAGCCTCCCTTCTCAATAAGTATCATGACTTTCCTCTGACACTCAAGCTGGAAAGTAAGAATTTTGCTAACACTTATCACTACATTTCCTCCATATCCAATCAGAAACCAGGTGATTCTCCCTCCTGAATATCTCTCCAATCCATCTATACTTCCACTGTTGCCATCCTAATGTAAGCCACTGTCACCTTTCTTCTTGACTATTGAAAGAGATTGATTTACCATACTCCCTGCACTCCAGTCTTAACCCCTGCAATCCATTCCCTATTCTGTATCTAACACTAACATTAATTTTCACTACCATTTATTGAGAGATACCATTTATTTACAGGCTAAGCACTCTTCATGTGTTATCTCATTAATCCTCATAGCAGCCCTATGATTATTTCCATATCACTGATGAGGAAACTGAGACCAAAAGAGGTTAAATAAGTTGCAACAGTCACAAAACTTGCTTTGTGTAGAGGTAGTATATTAGAATTGGAAACTACCCTTGTTTCCATACTCCCTTACCTTTGCTATGGCACTTATTAACCCCTTCTAACACTTTCTATACTGTGGCCCAAATAATCTTTCTTTGAAATATGTCATTCTCCTCCCTAAAATCCTTTGCTGGCTTTCCATTGTATGAAGGCCAAACTTTTCACCATAGCTTAAAAGCTGTAGCTAATATGTCTCTTGTGCCCTTCAACATCACTTCATTCCATTCTCTTCCTCATTCTCTATATTTCAACTACACTGAGATGTTTTCAGTTTCTAGAACAAGCCAAGTTTTTTCCTGATGAAGGCCTCTGCACATTTATTCTCTGTCTGGAATTACCCCCCTCCAGGGCTTCACATGTCTAGTTCCTTTTAATCTCAGTTTGCAGGTCAGAGAGACCTTCACTGCCAATACTATCTAGGTAAACATGCACATCATTATAAACTCTCATACTTTCAGTTCCTTCTTTCATAGCATCAACATTTGTAATTTAAGTGTTTACTTGTCTGTTGGCTTTTTCACCCATTGTTCCATTAGCTTCATCAGTGCCATAACAAGATCTGTTATGTTAATCACCATATAGCCAGGACAGCCAGCTACTTAGGAAGCATTCACAGAAAAGTCACATAATTGGATTGGACTGTAGACAGTAGTTTAAAGTCCCTGTTTGGAAGCATTAAGCAAAACTGCAAACTTGGATATGTTAACTAATACATTTCTGCTGCTTGCTATTTCCCTATGATGTTGTCTTCTGATTTGGGTTATTATCATCAGTATTCCTTGTACCTACCCTTTTAACTCAGAAAATTCATACCTGTAGAAACTTGAGAGAAATGTAAAATAATTTAGAAAGCACAAGTGGTCAGACATATTCTGTGGGTAGAACCTGGCACCACCCAAGGTCTCAGAGTATCATTAAGACTATTATCTGGAACTCAGAAAGAAGCTAGTCCTTGTGGTCTACTTCTAAAAGTATCTCAACCCTTTATTTTTCTTGGCTGCCATTCTGCAAAGGGTAAAACTGTCTTATCTCATCAGCAAATAGCTTCTTACCTGCCTATGAATAAGAACTTAAAGGAGAGAAGGCTCCATCTGTAGTCACTAAAGCTCTCCACACATTAAAAGTAAGCAAAAAGGAAAAATAACTCTATTTTTTTTGCCATGGCTTTTTGAGGACTCTGGCTGCCTTAATCAACATAGTTAATACACATAATCTTATAAACTCTGTGCTAGGTCCTGTGGAGAATGCAGAACTATCTGCCATAATCTCTGTCCCTGAGAAGCTTCTGGTCTGGTGGGGGAAATATTTTTAAAATCTCCAACATCATAAACAGTGCATGACAAGAACTGTAGTAAATGGCATAGGTGATAAGAAATCCTCATATTATCATAACATCATCCCTGTAAGGTGAGACAATATCAGTAATACCCCTACCATAGTGTTTAACTGACAAAGAGATTTATTCATGAACAATTAAATACCTTGTTCAAGGTCACCTAGTAAGAACATGATGGAACTAAGACCAGAAGTCAGACTTGTAGGCCTCTTAATTCTCTTTTTACAATGTCAGGCAGCTTTTATTGAATTCTAAGAGATAGAGCACCTCAAGCCAGAAGAGACTGCACTTGTTCCAAGCCATTTGAAATTTCTTATTTGTCCCTGTAGGGACAGAATTGGAAAGAAAAACAGAGATGATGACTGAGGAAGAGATAAAATTAACTTACTTTGCCTGAAGTATACACTATTTAATTTAAATCCTACTAGCTCTCTGAAGTTTTGGTCAAGTTTCATCTATTCAAGAAAGCCTGCACTGAGTATTACCAATGCCATTCATCTGGGATTCAGTGGATTATGATTTCATACAGCAAATTAAAATTCTGCTATGGGTGTATCCAATATGTTGATTATTAAGAATAGTAGACCGAGGTGGGAAATTTCAGAGAAAAAATAATGCATGACTGTTGTCCTCAAAATGTTTATAGTCATTTAAGAGAGATAGACATAAGAATAACTAACCATAATAGATTTTTGAAACTTGCCATGAAGAGATAATAAAGGAGTTTTTATGGGAGTAGAAATGAATCCTGCACAGAAGAGGAGGATTGGAAGTTCAACTTAAAGGTAAATCCATTTACAACAAGCAGTTTGGGTGGGCAGTGTACAGGAGAAGAAAGGGTGGGAGAAGAATGACAGCAATGAATAGATAGCATTCAAACATCCTGAAGTTAATAAAGGACCTATAGATAGCAATAATAGGTGTTCTAGTCTAGCTAGAAAACAGTGTGAGATGGTGGAAAAGGTGGAATGAGAAGTAAGAATGGGAGAAGGTAGTAAAAGGAAAAAGAAACTAAAAAGGTAGATGCAACCCAGTCATGGAAGGTTTTAGGGGGAGTCATAGAAGGATTCTGGGAAGATATGTCATATTACCATACTGATGGTTTAAAACAATCACTCTAGCAGAAGTGTAGAAGATGGATTGGAAAGATGGGACATGAGAGGAAGTCCATATCAGCTGGGAGTTTGTAGAGTGACCAACAGTTTTGTTTGCTTAAGACTGAGGGTTTCCTGAGACAGGATTTTCAGTGCTAAAACTATGAAAGTCCAAGGGAAACAGTACAGTTGGTTACCCTACTGGTGCAACAGTTGAGGTAAAAACAACAACAACAATGAATTTGGCATGGGCAGGAATAATAGAATTTCAAGAAAAATCATGTATGGAATTAGCCAGTTTGGGATACCATTTGACTGAGGAGTCAAAGATACATTCAGTTATAGAATGTGTGAAAATTTATAAAAAAGATATCACAGTTTTGCACTTTTCCAAAGCACTTTCAGATTATCCTTATTACAGGACTTTTCAAGTTTTTACTCTCTGCCAAGCATCATCAATTCTTGACTCTCTAACATTATAATTACTAAGTTTCACCATACTAGCCTGCATCATACATTCCCAGAGACTTCAAATATTTAAATCCCTCCAATTCTGATGGTCCAACCCAGCACCCACCCTTATCCTACTTCCTCCCTTACTCAGCCTACATTAAATGGTCAAACCAACTACTCTCACACAAGAAACCTCAACTTCCTTGTTCACCATTCTTCTGTTGTACCAGACTGGCAACGCCTTAATCCCAGATCAAGTCCACAGTCCATTTTCTTTTTTACTATCCAAACTGCTGAATGATCCTATTAAGAATACTAGGATTTATTTGGAATGCCAAAACTAGAAATTTATGATCTCCAGCCTAAGATTTTTTCGCTCCAGACTCTCTTTGCTCATCCTTGATTAGTATGTTTTTCCATTTCCATGGTGGCCATTCAGCACCTTTACAACTCGACTAAAGCTTCTTTTCTCCTATTCTCCCATCCCTCACCTTTCTCAACAGAGAGTGATTTTAGGGTTTTTATTTAAATTCTCGTTAGTTAACATAAAATATAATATTAATTTCAGGTGTACAATATAGTGACTCAACACTTCCATACAACACCCAGTGCTCATCACACAAAGTGCACTCCTTAATCCCCATCACCTACTTTACCCATCTCACCACCTACCTCCATTCTAGTAACCATCAGTTTGTTTCCTATAGTTAAGAGTCTGTTTCTTGGTTTGTCTCTCTCTTGTTCCATTTGTTTTCTTTCTTAAATTCTACATATGAGTGAAATCATATTGTACTTGTCTTTATGTGACTAACTTATTTTGCTTAGCATTATACTCTCTAGCTCCATCTATGTCATTGCAAATGGCAAGATTTCATTCTTTTTTATGGCTGAGTAATATTCCATTGCATATATACCTATAGCACATCTTCTTTATCCATTCATGAGTCGACGGATGTTTGTGCTGGTTCCATAATTTGGCTATGATAGATAATGCTGCTATAAACATCTGGTTGCACGAATCCCTTTGAATTAGTATTTTTGTATTCTTTGGGCAAATATCTAGTAGTGCAATTGCTGGGTCATAGGGTAGTTCTATTTATAACTTTTTGAGAAACCTCCATACTATTTTCCAGAGTGGCTGCTCCAATTTGCATTCCCACCAACTATTCAGCAGAAAGTCTCAACTTTTCAGGCACCTGGGTGGCTCAGTCGTTAAGCATCTGCCTTCAGCTCAGGTCATGATCCCAGGGTCCTGGGATCGAGCCCCACATCGGACTCCTTGCTCAGCGGGAAGCCTGCTTCTCCCTCCCTCACTCCCCCTGCTTGTGTTCCCTTTCTCACTGTCTCTGTCTGTCAAATAAATAAAATCTTTAAAAAAAAAGAAAGTCTTAACTTCTCAAATCACAGAGAAAATTGAGGTTATTGGATGAGAAGCAATTCAATTTCATCTACTGTCTCCCCCCAACACATATAATCTTAAGTACAGCTACATCTTTCTTACTTTCCAACACAGCTGACTTTTCTGTTGCTCAAGATGAATTCCCATGCTCTTAATTCATTTTATCTGTCTCAGGATCTTCTTTCATTAATTGTTCCCTTTTACTCTAGATCATCATGCTCTCCTCCGTTCTCAGTTGGATCTTTTTCATCAAGTCTCACCAACCTCCAAAATAATTCGTGTATTCATCCTACTCTATCTCTTTGTTACTTTTTTTCTCTTCTTAAATAAACTTCTCAAAATAGTTGTTTACACTGATTGTTTCCTTTTCTTCACTCTTCATTCTTTATGCATTTCAAGGTGGTGTATATACCCTCACAACCTCACTGAGACTGCTTAGCAAAGTGACAAGTGACCATGTTGCTAAATCATGCAGGGCTTCTTTGTTGCCCTGGACACAATCTGCCCACTTCCATCTTTTTGCAAAGTTCTCTTCCTTTGGCTTTCAACCAAGAATTTCTTAATTCTCTTCTTAACTGTTTGTCCATTTATACTGAGTTTCTCTCATGATTTCTTTTATTTTTTCACATCCTTTAAATATTTGTTTTCCCTAGGTCTGCATCTTCTCTTCTTATTCATCATCTTCATGCTGAGTAACATCACCTACATTAATGGCTTCAGTTACCACCCATATCCTGATGACTTTCATTTCTCTATGTCCAGGCATGGTCTCTCCTAAGATATTAAACCCATTTGTTCAGCATCCAGCTGAAATTTCACATATTAATATGTCTAGGCATCTCAAAATGAATATGTCCAAAACAAAGGTCATCATATTCCCTGACCTTTTACTTACCCACCACTATCTATCAGACTTCTTAGAATAATCCTAGACTCTTCTCTCCATCAATCATGTTTTCTCTCCCTCCATCACTGTCACACTCTCTCTTCCCTTTCTGAATTATTGAAACACTCACTAACTGATCCATTTCCTTTGAGGATTGCCCTGTTAAAATCTATTAAGTACTCTGCTATCAAAATGATGTATTAAAAATGCAAGCTGGGGCTACCATGTCACCATAGGAATTGCTTTAACAATACACTCACCGCATTATATCAAATGTTTCCATTTATGTCCATATTTCTAACTAAACTATGAGAACTTTGAAGGCAAAAACCACATCTCACTCATTTTTAAATCTCTAGAATCTAGCAGAATGGCACATAGTCATTCAGTAAATATCTTTAACTGAAAAAAATACTCTGCTTTGTGACAGCTCATGTTGTTTAACTATTTATGGATCTTTCTACATTGGGCTGTGAAGTCAGAGGTCATACTCTAAATTTCATTATCTATTTCTCTCTAACTCTAGAACAAAGTTAACCATACAGCACTATTAAAACAATTTTAATTGGCTCATGTAGAGATTAATTCCAAGGACTTAATCTCATCGTTGTTCTATAATCAACTCAGCTAACCAAAACCATACTGACAATAAAGTCCAGGCAAAATTATAACCTGTGAAAATACCACATCTTCAGCATATACTTCAGCCCTTAGCTCTGTAGATGTGAACTACCTAGATAAAGATAAGAGCAGAATTTACAGTGCCTCCAATATCACCCTTATCAAAGTAAATGCCTCTTGGTCACTCCGGCGTGCAGTGCTCTGGTCAGAATACATGCTTCTTACACCAAAGGCCAGGACCATGATGGGAGACGCCTCTTCTCTTGAAAGAGGGATCTGATGACAGGAGCCAATCCCTAAAGGGAAGTTTCTTCCTGGATCCTATCTCAGAAGCCAATATTTTACTTTTTCTCAGGGTTCTCTCTCAACTCTCATCTTTTCCTTGCACTGGGAAACTCTGTTATGACTGTCTCCTTCTTTGTACACATATAATACTTTTATATGGACTTAAAGCCTACATGATAACAATGTAGTCTCTCTGACAGAGGACTCTATATCTTAGACTTTTATGTTCTTCACTTTACTTAGCAGAGGGTTAGGCATGCCCTAAGTGCTCAGTTCATATACATTGATTTGTAAAGACAAGAATATATAGAATAAGCACATATAGGTATAGCCTTAGCTTTACTTCTAATATCTCTCCCATGAGCAACTCTCACCATCGATGGTCATAGTCTCCTCTGCTACTGAATATATGGTCAAGGCAAAGATAATAAGTTTGGAGTCTAATAAATCTGGACACCTAAGAATTACAAAGCATGCCACCCCAGATTTTTATTTACAATCCAACAGGAACCCCAAAAGCTTAAGCAGGAATATGGTCATTAAACATTAACTTTGGGGTGCCTGGGTGGCTCAGTCATCAAGCATCTGCCTTCAGCTCAGGTCATGATCCCAGGGTCTTGGGATCGAGCCCCGCATCAGGCTCCCTGCTCAGTGGGGAGCTTGCTTCTCCCTCTCCCACTCCCCCTGTTTGTGTTCCTGTTCTTGCTATCTCTCTCTGTGTCAAATAAATAAATAAAATCTTTAAAAATAAATAAATAAATAAATAAATAAATAAATAAATAAATAAGCATTAACTTCATGGAAATAACTAAATTTTGTCTCAGCACATAAAGGTATGTCAGGTCTTTAAATATGACTCAGTGGAGCTAAGTCTAAAAACTTAGGAGGTACCAGTAAGATCTAACCAAAGGTAGTTTTGCTTCCCAACCAACTACCTAGAAGCTAGATTTCACAAATGTGAAATTACATTATGTCATCAGAATTTGTACCAGATTTCTAAGTTTCAGTGAAATGCTAAGTCCAAGAAGTTTCCACATGCATCTTGTCAGTCACTGTCCAAGTGTTATGCATATGTTATGTTTAATCCTTGTAAGAGCTCTGAGGAAATTATTATTATACTCCTTTTACAGATCAGAAAATGGAGGCTCAGCAGGATTAACTTTCTCAAAGTCAGCTATTATGATTTCCATGTAATGAAGCTGTTTATGAGCAGAGAAAGCTAAAACTTTTCTTTTACAGACAATGTTTTGCACAAACAAAAATTTATTTTAAAGTGGCATTTCTATGGATAAGACTGTTCATCAAAGATTAAGCTATTATTCTCAGTTCTAGTTCTAGCACTTTTATATCTATGCATATATGGCAAATGACTGCCTACCAGGTGTCAGGGTAGGATTGCATCAAAACCAAGGATCTTTAGGAAGTTTTGCCTATGAACCCAAATCATAACAGATCTGTGAATAGAGTACTGGGACAATTTCTTTATAACAATAGTGAGCTGAATGTGACAAAATTTGCTGTAGGTTGGGGAAGACTTAAAAGCAGTAGGATATGTTGAAACAAGTACTGGGTTTGGAGCTAAGACATTTAGAGTCTAGTAACTATCAGATTGTTCTTTTGTTGCCCTGCTAGGCCTCTTCCCTTCTGTGGTTTTCATTTCCCTCATTATTAAAATAGACAGCTTGAACTGCATGATTTTTAACTACCTTCCAGCCCTAACTTGCTATTATTTTATGGGCATGGCCCCTTTCAACCACTGCCTCTAAATAATACTACCAGCACTGCCACCGTCATCATTAATGCAGCAACCACCATCTTAAATCATCTATTGATTTATAATTTACAAACCATTATTATACCTATAATTGCAGTTAATCATTAGTAGAGGTATATATTATGAATAATCGGGTCAGAGAATATCATCCCCATCTCACAGATCAGAAAACTGAGGCTCAAAGAGTGACCTTATTTACCTGAAGATATAAGGTTTGCAAGTGGCAGAGTGAGGAGAGTGAAACCTAGGCTTCTGGTATCAAGGTGACTGCTCTTTCCTATACAACTCTACAAATCTTCACTCTCTCAGTCCTCCCCCTCTTTTTACCCCTCATCATTGTCATTAATAACACTAAGTGAACATGTTTATCAAATTTGTGTCTCTTATTTTCTTTGATAATAAGGCCAGTATGTGGGGTTGTCATCTTTGAAGGAGAAGGGAAAATCAAATAGGGAAAGGTTTCTGAGGGGGGCCCTCCCACTCCCTAAGGGACAACCTTTACAAGTCATTTGGGAACCTAACTTGATTTGCCTTAGTTGACCTTTTTCTTCTTTAAACCATGAAAGTCTCACATGTATTACGTAAGCCAGTCTGACCATGACCATGGTGCTCTTCATTCAATCACAATCACAGCCAAAAAAGAACAACTGGAATTTGGAACTCTGTTATTTCCTGAATTGATTAGAATCAACTCTAAATCACTTGATATCAGAAACACTAAGATTTGTATATATTCTGTAAGTCTAGACAAGACATTTTTTCTATAAATTTGAGGAAGTAAAAATTATTTTTTCTCCTGAGAAATGAATTAAAGCAATTAGACTATTCATAAACAAAATCTTAAATGTTTGAATTTAACTTTCATGCATGCATCTTTATTAGATTTTTAATCATTTAGAAATGAGGCCTAATTAGATAGTTTTGCAGTTGGGGCAGTATTTTGGAGGTGGAAAGAATCAAGTTCTTTGGGCAGAAGTGGGGTCATATCTTAACTCAAGTTATCAGCTGACTAGCCTGAAGCAACTTCTTCATATCTTTGGGCTTCAGTTTCCTCATTTATAAAAGTAAGATTATAGTCCTTGCAACATAGATTGCTGTAAAGATTAAATGGAAAATGTACAAGAAATGCCCTATTTTCATGTCTGGTACACAGTGACATTAAATAAATGTTAGTTAATTTCCCCTTTACTTGTACAGAAAGTAATCTCCACGGGTTTTTGATTGGATCCTGTACTTTTCTGGGTTTAGGAAATCCCCAAAAATGTATGGCTATGGTTAACAGAACTAAAATAATAATTCTTAAAGTGGAAGGCTTGGAAGCATGAGTCATTTGAAAAAAAGAGTATTTCTTATTATAGTAAACGTATTTGGGAATCAAAATCATTCTTATAATATAAACTGTTGAAAGTACAGGTCTATAAAATCTTTGTAGCTGTTGAACACATAGTACTCAGAAAATGTCAATGTAATGGGTAGGTTTTTCTAGGAGTCTAGGGCCTGTTTCCTAGGGAAGCAAGTCCACGATAACCTTGTAGTGACATTTTTAGGTTTCTCAAAGGGAACTTTGATTTTGAAAGATTGAAAAATAGTGATTAGGTGACAATGTCATTGTGGAAATCAGATTTCAGAGCTATTTTCCTTGTTTGTTGTTTGTATTTTTCATTAAAAAAAGGAAATTGCTTACCAAAAAATTTGCCTGTGGTCTAAAAGTTGAGTTCTCATGACAATATTATTCTGGAAGAAATATAAGGGCCCTTGATAAAGTTTACTGGGTTCCATTTACGATCTAGGTTATATTTCCAGAAAGTCTTCTTTAGTTAAATTTTCATGCTATGACCTTATTTTTTACCACTTAATGATATATAACTCTTCTCAGGTACCTAGGAGCCTAGAGTCAATTCATTGCATTGTTATGAAGGAAAGTAAAGACCATCAGTTCTAAGCTCTCCCACCTAATTACAGGTGAAAATATTGAGACCTACAAAAATAAAACAACTTGCCAAAAGCCACACAGTGAATCATTAGCAAAACTTGAACTAGGACCAAAACTTTTTGATTCTGTTTATTGATCCATCTACTTCATTACTCTGTCTGTGATACATGCAAACCAATACTAGATAAAAATTTCCTTGCAAAATATTCTGGCCTAGATGTAAGTAGACTTCTTGACCAAAAGTTTTACAATAAAGCACAGACTACTTACCAGTCATTGTCCTGACTATTGGAAATCTTAGAGTGGTTTCACAACAGACAGCTCTGTCTTCTTTGCTCAAGCTGTGGCTGAAGTGTAAAGACTGCCCTACCTATTAAGATATCAGTTGACTTACCTCAAACACAACTTGCCATGAAAAACCACCCCAAATCACCCAGAAGTATGCTTACTCATTTTTTAGTCCCCACCACTGCCAGGGTTTGAACAATCTGTACAAAATGAACTCAATGACTTTCCCAGTTAAGTTTCATTAGGAACTGCTTTTAACAAAAAAAGACCTGTGTTCAACCTTTGTGTGCAAAGACAATTACCCTGAATGCATTACCTGATTCTTGGTACAGTTCAGGCCATTTCCCACTTCAGTATACCAGCATACCACCTATTTTAGCAGTCAATAATTTTATTGTGTCACAATTACTAAGTGATAAACTCCTCAATTAATAGAAATGACGGTGACATCCTGCATCCATTTAAGCAATCAAAAATAAAAATTTCCCCACTGGCAGGATCTTTGGGACTGCGACTACTATCCATCAAAATTACAACAAAGCTTATTATTTTACTCAGAATCATCTTGGTTCCAAGAAGCATAGCACAGTCCACCTTTAAGGACTCCCCAACAGAAGTTTCCTTTTGACTCAGTCATCATGGCTCAGAACTAGAGAGGTTGCTAGCACTCAGAGTAATAAGAACAAAAATTCACTTGAAAGATACATGCCTCTTAAGGGCTCTGCTATCCAGCAGGGCTAAACTTGGGTCAACAAAGCAACTTATAAAGGATCAAGAAACACCTCTGAAAACACTCTTAAATCATTTATTTTTACTTTTACATTTGTCTGAAATCAAGTGTCTTTGCTTTACTGGCTCTCAGTTTCCCCATCTGTATTGTGGTGGATTTGAATCTCTAAGAGCTCTTTCAACTCCAAAATCTATGATCTGATTCCTTCTGTCTTGAAAGAACTTACTGTTTCTCTATATGTGAAAGCTAAACTTACCAAAGCAAGAAGCTTATACACAAACTTTTCCTTCATTATGAAACTAGATAAATTATACAGAGTAAAAATTCAAATACTCTTTTTCTGGCTGTATATGCCAAGTTGTCCCAATGAGTCTCACAAACACAGTTTTCTTAACATTTTGTGCTCTCTTCCCTGGTGATGGAGAAACAAAGAGCCCTCAGAAAAGAGTGAGCTGCATCACATACTCTATGCTCCTTGAGTAATGGTGGGGACTGATGGCATTAACTGACTTTGTTGTACTTTAGTTAGACTCAAGGGCAATCACCATTGATCCTGCTGTAAGAAGTCTGAAATGAGAAACCAGGAACCATTTTCCATTTGAACAATGTTCCCACATCTTCCTCTATTCTGGATCTTCATGCCCACACTAATCATCCCACATGGAACCACCATTTCCCAGATACTAGGCTGTAACTTACCCTGGAGCCTTGTCAGGATTAGCACTCTTGTTTCTTTGCAGGGAGCTGAGGGTGAAAAAGCCTAACTCTGGGTGGCACAGATCCTGCTGATATCTGAAAAATATGTTGTTGAAAGAGGAAGTTGAGTTCATTTGGTGTCTCACCACAGAAACCTTATTTGCACAAACCAAAGGTAAGTCCCTTGAGCAGATGACGGTACTCAAGTTTTATTTCATTTTTATTTCATTTGTACAGAGAAATTCGGAGTTTGGAGCCAAAGTCTGTGCAAAATCAAATAATAACTGCATACTAGCTTTCCTTTCTGTTCTTCACCCTATCTCTTTCCACCAAAACTCACATGTCTATCTGTCTCACTAGAATCTCCGTGGCAAGATAGGATTTTGAGGCAAAATATGAAAAGAGTTTACTTTAGAACAAGAAAGTTGCAACTCCTTCAAGCCTGAGATCATAGGGTGAGGAAACCTCAAAAATATAAGTCAGAACTAACAGCAGTGGAACAAGGTTTGCTACACTCTTCTTTCCATATGTCATGTTCTTCCCTCAACCTCTCATCCCAAAGCTCATAATTTAATGTGTAGTTTAGTTATCTTTGTTGATGGTTTATTCTCTGTGTATTCTGCAAACTGATTGAGGGCAAAAATCATGTCTGACTCATCTCTGTATTCCCAGTTAGTCTAGCACAAAGACTTTTTGTGTTTGTTAAATGAATAAATGAGGTAATGAATGAAAAAACTAAATGTTCAAATAATGCATGAATAAATAAATAAATAGTGCTGATAACAGAGTCTCTCTCTCCAGTGTACTAAGATTTTGGTCTTCACGTATAATGTTTATGGGACCTTATAAGTGTGCAAATAAAGGAAAAAATATATACACCTGGGGATTATAGTGTTGGCCAAGTCTGAAAATAGTTATGAAATAAACAGAGCTTGCAAAGCATACAAACATTTGTGGTCATGTAAGAGAACCACATTCAGAACCCAGGGCCAAGAGCTGCAAAGAGCCTTCTGGGTAATAACCATAGCAAAGGGAAAACAAGAAAGTACAATGGGTTAGGTTGAAAAGTAGCATTTTAATTTGTGGATTAAACTAATTAAAAAAGAAAGTGGATGACAACATTTTTGTAGGAGGGCAACCTAAATCTGCAACAAGCTCTCCTTATAAAACCAGAACCAGTCAAGAACTATATGAAGCCATGCCTAACACTCGGAGATTTCTAATACAAATTTCAAGGTTATCAAGAGTTGGAAAAGACACACTTTCAGCACTAGAAACTAAGAATTTGAACTGCTTTATGAAAAGAACATGACTTGTGAGGACTGGCAAAGGGAAAGGATACCCATCCTGGCTGAGGTATATCAAATGAAATACACTTGACCTTGTAATTCTCTTCTTAATTCTGACTTCATATATTTATCCAGCTTTTTGTTGTCAATTTAGTTTTCTGACTTGACCCCTTCCTAAAAGGAGAATACGCTGACTGTCCAACACACATTTCAGTCCACTTGGCAGTTCTGTTCCTCACTGCAAGTTATTAAATTCTCATAAAAATACCTCCTTTGTGAGTTTGGGCCCACTGTGAGCCAGTTTTCTTAGGGTATGATTATTTTCTGGACAAAGAAATTTCCAGACTTGTTGAACTTTAAAGCCAAACCCTGAGACAGAAGGAGAAAAAGATTCCTTTCCTGATAATTAGCTATTGTCACTACCTCCCACCTTCATTTCACAGAAAAAAAAAACAAAACAAAACTTAACATTACTAAGAAAACCTGTGAGCTTACCTCATTTCTCTTCTGCATGCAAGTATCCTCTCTTTTCATTGGTCCTAAAAAGGGAAGTAAAAGTTGTTCAGAAGTCAGTGACCCAGTTTAGACAAAGACAATTTCAACTCAGATAAAGTTTTGAGTATTAATTAAAAAGAGTAAATCTGTGGACAAACCAAAAAAGCTGATAACTGAATTATCTCCAATTAACATTTTGAAGAGAGTTTTCGGTTATTGAATATGACTGACAGTGTAGGAATCAATATCAACTCAAAGTAATAAATATTCAGTCATAAGAGTCTAAAAACTAGTATATGTTTCCTATTTTGCCCATAGTTCTGAGCTCCTCTCTTCTCTGTATATATCCTCTCAATGTGTATTTTTAACTGATACATCATATATTCCCTATGCTGGGGTAAATTTATGAGTTGGTGCTTTAAAGTCTTTTGGGTATTCTTTAATAGTATGAGTTGATTAGGAGTGATAGCTATCGTTAAGGACATTATTCATTACAATATACTGTGTTTTTTAGGAGGTCACAAGACTATTACCTGATTTTAGTGTTATGAATAACTAAATATTTCTTAAGCAATTGGTTTGATTTGATTTGATTCTTATGGATACTAATAATTGGGTCACATATGTCTTTTTTATATAGTCTGCTGAAAAACCTAGAACTAATTTACAGTCTACTGGTAGCAAGTTTGGAGATCTTTTTATGGTAATTTTTATTATCATCTTTCATGGATCTATTTTTATGTCCTTGTTCATTTTCTCTTTATTATTTTACACATAACATTTATTTATATTATGTTGCTATAGTATGCAGCATTTTAAATGATTTTCCATCCTTCCTGGAACAATAGTGGAACAAATAATTTTTTAAGAAGAGTGAACTGTGATTTCAATTCCTTTTGTGTTACAACTAGTGAATATTAATTGCTTTAGATAACAGTTTCCCACATCTGGAGAGGAAATAATGGGGAAGATAGCAGAGTAAGTCATAAAGTCACCTCATCCCATGGATACAACTAGATAACACTCACATAAGTGTATATAACCCAGAAAATGATGCAAAGATTGGCAGAAAAAACTCCACAAAAAGTAGAGAAGAGGCTACATCAAAAAAGGTAGGAAGGGTGAAGATGTGATTTGGGAGTGAAATCGACCATGGCAGTCCATATGCAGGAGAAAGCTGGTGGCACAGAGAAGGGTGAGAAACACACTCTCACACTGAGGAGTGTGCTTGAGGAAGACAAATCCACAAAATATTTAGCCTTGAAAACAAGAAAGTGAGAGGGGCCAAATTTCATGAATACTGAAGCAGGACTTAAAGCCTAGAACTTTAAAAGTCATCAGGGTTAGCTTTGGATGAGCCTGAAGGGCATCAGGAAGCTAAGTCCCAACTCTTAAAGAGAGAGCACAACAAACCAGAGGGACTAGAGCCTGGAAGCAGTGTTTGAAAAATGCCAGAGGCAGACAGGAAAGAGAGTTATTTACTCATCTAAGTGTGGTCCAGAAAGGTAGGGATCATGGGGAGACCCTTCCAGGAACCAAGTAGCTGGCAAATGACATTTACGTTCTCTGCACTTCAGCATGAACCCACAGCCACCTGAGAGAACAAGCTCAGTGCCAACAATTTCTACCTAATTTGCTTACAGCAGGCTCCATGTCCACATGTTTCAGCAGATCTGCCCTTCCCAGTCACTCTTGCTTCAGTTCCAGTGCTGCAAGTTCCTTTCCCCAGAAGACCTGTGTAAACCCCATCAACAACTTGTCTCCCAACCCACGAGCTTTATGATAACTGAGTTCTGGTGACAGTGGCAGCAGCAGGTCTCATTTTTCAAACAGACTGGTGCACACCTTCTTAAAACATGCTCCACCTGGATGGGGACAAAACATTGCCCACAACAGGCAAAGAAAGGCTCTGCAGACAACTAAACTGAAGGAAAAAGTGACCAAGATTTAACAGGAGGGCATATGCAACATACATAGGTGATACTCCCTGAAGCACCACATCCTGGGGAACAGGGGATATTGCACTGTGGGGAACTACAGGGCCCCTTCTTCATAGAGCCATTACCTTCAAGAACAGGAGATGTAGTTGACTTTCTTAACACACAGAAACAGACACAGAAGTTTAGACAAAATGAGGACACAGAGGAATATCTCCCAAATGAAACAACAGGACAAAACCACAGCAAGAGACCTAAGTGAAACAGATATAAGTAATAAGTGTGATAGAAAATTTGAAGTAGTGATCATAAAGATACCTACTGGACTTGAGAAGAGTGGAGGACATCAGTGAGACACTTAATAAAGAGATAAAATGAATCAATCACAGATAAAGAACACAATAAATGAAATTAAAAATACACTTGATGGAATAAATAACAGGCAAAATGAAGCAAAGGAATGAATTAATGACCTGGAAGACAAAGTAATGGAAAGTAATCAAGCTGAAAAAAATGAGAGCAAAAAATTATGCAAAATGAAAGTAACTAAGGGAACTCAGTGACTCCAACAAGCATAATAACATTCACATTATAGGCATACCAGAAGAAGAGTAGGAAGAAGGGGCAGAATATTAATTTGAAGAAATAATAGCTAAAGACTTCCCTAATCTGGGATATCCAGTAGGCATAGAGAGTCCCCCCAAAAAAATCAAACCAAGGAGGCCCACACCAAGAGACAGAGCAAAAAAAAAAAAAATTAAAAACAAGAGAGAAGAAGACAGTTACATATGTAGGGGACCTCATAAGGCTATGAACAGATTTTTCAGCAGAAACTTTGCAGCCCAGAAGAGAGTGGCATGATATATTCAAAGTGCTGAAAGGGAAAAATCTGCAGGCAAGAATACTCTATCCAACAAGGCAATCATTTAGAATAGAAGAGACAAAGAGTTTCTCAAACAAAGAAACTAAAGGAATTCATGACCACTAAACCAACCCTAAAGAAAAAATAAAGGAGTTCATGACCACTAAACCATCCCTACAAGAAAAAATAAAGGGGAGTGCCTGGGTGGCTCAGTCGGTTGAGCATCTGACTCTTGATCTCAGCTCAGGTCTTGATCTCACATTGTGAGTTCAACCTCCAGATTGGGCCTCATGCTGGGCATGGAGCATACTTAAAAAAAAAAAAAGAAAAAAGAAAAGAGACTCTTTGAGTGGAAAGGAAAAAAAATAAGTGAAATCATGGCATGTAAAAAAAAACACAAAAACAGTAAAAATAAATATTTCTGTAAAAATCAAGGTAAGAATAAAATAGAATTATATAAAATGTGATGCCATATACCTAAAACGTGGAGGAGAGTAGAGGAGTAAAGAATGGCTTCAAACTTAAGTGGCCATCAACTTCATATAGATTGCTATAGCAGAAAATGTTATCTACAAACCTAATGGTAACCATAAATAAAAAAAAACAGTACTAGATATGCAAAGAATAAAGAGAAATGAATCCAAATATACCACCAAAGAAAGCCAAAAAAACATGAAAGACCCAAGAGAAGAAAGGATCAGAGAAAAACTACAAAAACAACCACAAAACAAGTAACAAAATGGCAATAAATATGTATCCATCAACACTTATTTTGAATGTGGAGTAGGAAGATGGTGGTGGAATAGGAGGACCCTAGGCTTACTTCATCTGACAAATACAACTATATAATGATCAAATCATCCTAAATACTCCAGAAATTGTTCTGAAGACTGGCAGAACAAACACCATAATTGAAGGTAAAGAATAAGCCACATCAAAGAAGGTAGGAACTGTGGAGACACAGTTTCAGAGAGAAATAAATCCTGCAGGTCACAGGAGCCATAGTCATGAAAAAGGGGGAGAGACAAACTAGCACACAGAGGACCACATGGGACAATCCCCACAGAAACTGGTTTGGATAGTGAAGGGGAGTGAATTTCATGAATTCCAGCAACTAGCAGGGCTTTGACCCTGGATGTCTAAAGGTCAGCAGGCTTGACTGGGATAGAGCCCAGAGGGCACTGTGCTGATCTTGATGAGAAGGCAGGCAAACAACATGGGGACATACAGCATGGAATAAGGAATCTGAAGAGCACCTGGTGCACATGGTGGGGAAGTTATTCATTCATGTTGGAGCACATCCTAGAGAGAAAGCATTCATGGACACACCCCTCTGGGAACAAAGGAACTGCCTGGTGCCATTTACCTCCTCCCATAAACATGGGGCAACCTGCGAGAACCATCACAGTGCCAGCACTTGCCACTAACTTGCTTACACCAAGGCTCCCCCCACTCCAGCAGAAGCGCCATTCCCAGTCACACTTGCCTCAGTCCCAGTACAGTGGGTCACTCCCCAAGAAGACCAACCCAAACCCCTGCAGACATTGTGTCTCCTGATGTAGATTTGTGGAGTCTTGGTTCTAGTGGCAGTGGGGACAGGTCTCATTTCACAGAGAAGAGCACACTTACTTAAAACATACCATATTCAGGCCATGGACAAAACACTGACGAAAATAGGCAAAGACAGTCTCTACAGATGACTGGCATGAAAGATAAAGCAGCCAGGACAAAACAGCATAGCACAAGCTGCACATATTGGAGACATTCCCAGAAATGCTAGCCCTAGGGAACAGTAAACATGACACATCAGGGAACTACAGGACCTCTTCTTCATAAGACGATAACCTTCAAGAACAGAAAATGTAGCTGACTTTCCTAATACACAGAAACAGGCACAGAGACTTAAAGAAAATGAGAGTACAGAGAAATTTATCCCAAATGATGAACAAGACAAGTCCGAGATCTAAGTGAAACAGATATAAGTAACATGCCTAAAAGAGAATTTAAAGTAATGATAACAAGGATATTCACTGGACTTGAGAAAAGAGTGGAAGACATCAGTGAGACACTTAACACAGAGATAATGAATAACGTAACCGAGATAAAGGGCTTAACAAACAAAATGAGAAATACACTTGATGGAATGAACAACAGTCTGGAAGAAGCACAGGAATTAATTAATGACTTAGAAGACAGTGTAATGGAAAGTAATCAAGCTGAACAAAAGAGAGAAAGAAGAATTATGCAACACAATAGACAGGGAACTCAGTGACTCCATAAATGTAATAACAATGTATTAAAGGGATACCAAAAGGAGAGAAAAGGGGGTAGAAAATACATTTGAAGAAATAATAGCAGGCGCCTGGGTGTCTCAGTCGTTAAGCATCTGCCTTTGGCTCAGGTCATGATCCCAGGATCCCGGGATCAAGTCCCACATCGGACTCCCTGCTCAGTGGGAAGCCTGCTTCTCCCTCTCCCACTCCCCCTGCTTGTGTTCCTGCTCTTACTGTCTCTCTCTGTCAAATAAATAAAATCTTAAAAAAAAAGAAAGAATAGCTGAAAACTTCCCTAATCTGGGGAAGGACACAAATATCCAGTTCCAGGAGGCAGAGACTACCCCCATCAAAATCAACAAAACCACATAAATACCAAAACATATTGGACTTAAATTGGCAAAATACAGTGATAAAGAAAAAAATTAAAAGCCACAAGACAAAAGACAGAACTCAGAAGGGAAAACCCAAAAGACTTACAGGGGATTTTACAGAAGAACTTTTCCAAGCTGGAAGAAAGTGACATGATATATTCAAAGAGTTGAATGGGAAAAATCTGCAGGCAAACATACTCTATCCAGAAAGGCTATCACTCAGAACAGAAGGAAAGATAAAGAGTTTCTCAGATAAACAAAAACTAAAGGAGTTTGTGACCCCAAACAAGCCCTGCAAGAAATATTAAAGGGGATTCTTTCAATGGAAAGACCAAAAGTGGTAATACAAAGGAAAGAAACACAGAAGGAGTAAAGAAGACTTTTCTGTAAAAATTCAGTCAAGAAACCCACAAAATAAAAGGATGTAAAATATGGCAATATTTACCTAAAACGTGGGAAGGAGAGTAGTAAAGAATATGTTCAACTTTAGTGACCATCAACTTCATATTGACTGCTATATGCAGCTGATGTTTTCTACAAAGCTAGTGGTAAACCATATATCGAAAACCACTAATGAATATGCAAAGAATAAAGGCAAAGAAATCCAAATGCATCACTAAAGAAAATCAGCAAAGTATGAAAGAGAAAGACAAGAAAGGATTAGAGAAAATCACCAGAAACCACAAAACAAATAATAAAATGACAATATGTATCTATCAATAGTTAACTTGAATGCAAATGGACTAAATGCTCCAAAGAAAAGACATAGGATGTCAGAATAGATTAAAAAAAATAAGACCCATTCGTATGCTGCCTCTAAGAGGCATATTTTAGACCTAAAGACACTTGCAAATTGAACATGAGGGAATAAAGTTTCATCTATCATGCAAATCATTGCCAAAAGAAAGTCAGGGTAGAATTACCTACACAGAAAAAAATAGACGTTTAAAAAAAAACTATAACAGGAGACAAAGAAGGACTCTATATAATAATAGAGGGGAAAATCAAAAAGAAGATACAGAATTGTAAATATTTATGGAACCAACATAGGAACACCCAAATACATAGAACAGTTAATAAGAAACATAAAGGAACTAGTCAGTAATAATATAATAATAGTAGGAGATTTGAATATCCCACTTACATTAATGGACATATCATCTAAACAGAAAATAAACAAGAAAACAATGGTTTTGAAAGACATTTTGGACCAGGTAGATTTAACATATATATTTAGAACATTCTATCTTAAAACAGCAGAATACACACTCTTTTCAAGAGCACATGGAACATTCTCCAGAATAGATTACATTTGGCCCACAAAACAAGCCTCAACAAATTCAGAAAGATTGAAATCATATCATGCAACTTTTCTGAAAACAACACTACGAAACTAGAAGTCAACCAAAAGAAAAAAATCTGAAAAGACCACAAATATTTGAAGGTTAAATAACATGCTACTAAACAATAAATGGGTCAACAAGGAAATAAAAGGAAAAATAAAATAATACATTGAAGCAAATGAAAATGAAAACACAATGGTCCAAAACTTCTAGGATGCAGTAAAAGTGTTTTTTTTTTAAGATTTTATTTATTTGAGAGAGAGCATGACAGGAGAGAGGATCAAAGGAGGAGCACTCCGCGCTGAGCAGGGAGCCTGATGTGGGACTTGATCCTGGGACTCCGGGATCATGACCTGAGCCAAAGGCAGTCGCTTAACCAACTGAGCCACCCAGGCACCCAGTAAAAGTGGTTCTAAGAGGGAAGTTTATACCAATACAGGCCTACCCTCAAAAGAAAACAAATCATAAATAAACAGTCCTTATACCTAAAGGAGCTAGAAAAAGAACAAACAAAACCTAAAACCAGCAGAAGGAAAGATAATAAAGGTTAGAGCAGAAATAAATGATAAACAAACTAAAAAAAAAATGGATCAATGAAACCAGGAGCTGGTACTTTGAAAAACTAAATAAAATTGATAAAACTCTAGCCAGACTTATCAAGAAAAAAAAGAGAAAAGACTAATAAATAAAATCACAAATAAGAGAAGTGAAATAGCAACTAATACCACAGAAATACAAATATAAGACAAATATAAGACCATATTATGAAAAATTATATGCCAACAAATTGGACAATCCAGAATAAATAGATAAATTCCTAGAAACATATAGAGTATCAAAACTGAAACAGGAAGGGGACGCCTGGGTGGCTCACTCAGTTAAGCATCTGCCTTTGGCTCAGGTCATGAACCCAGGATCCTGGGATCAAGTCCTGCATCAGGCTCCTTGATCTTAGGGAGCCTGCTTCTCCCTCTGTCTTCTCCCTCTGTCTGCTGCTCCCCTTGCTTGTGCACTCTCTCTATCTCTCCCTCTCTGACAGGTGAATAAATAATTTTTTAAAAATTTTAAAAAGTAGGTTTGGAAGGAAATTACCTCAACATATTAAAGCCCATCTAGGAAGAAAACACAGCTAACATCATCCTTTTTTTTTAAAGATTTTATTTATTTATTTGAGAGAGAGAGAATGAGAGATAGAGAGCATGAGAGGGAAGAGGGTCAGAGGGAGAAGCAGACACCCTGCTGAGCAGGGAGCCCGATGCGGGACTCGATCCTGGGACTCCAGGATCATGACCTGAGCCGAAGGCAGTCGCTTAACCAACTGAGCCACCCAGGCGCCCTAACATCATCCTTAATAGGAAAAATTGAGAGATGTCCATGCTCATCACTTTTGTTCAACATAGTAGAGGACGTCCTAGCCACACCAATCAGACAACAAAAAGAAATGAAAATCAAGTCAATAAGAAAGAGGCAAAACTTTCAGTCTTTGCACATGACATGATACTATATACAGAAAACCCAAAATACTTGACCAAAATACTGCTAGAACTGATAAAGAAATTCAGTAAAGTTTCAAGATACAAAATTAATACACAGAACTTAGTTGCATTTCTATACACCAATAATGAAGCAGCAGAAAAAGAAATTAAGAAAATAATCCCATTTACAATTGTAGCAAAAGTAATAAGACAACTAGGAATAAACCTAACCAAAGAGGTGAAAGACCTATATTCTGAAAAATATAAAACACTGATGAAAGAAATTGAAGATGACACAATAAATGGAAAGAAATTCTATGGTCATGGGTTGGAAGAACAAATATTGTTAAAATGTCTTTATTACCCAAAGCAAACTATATATTTAAAGGAATCCCTATCACAGTACCAAAGCAGTTTTTGTAGAATTAGAACAAACACTTCTAAAATTAGTACTGAACCACAAAAGACCCAGAATAGCCAGAGAAATCTTGAAGAAAAAAAAAAGCAATGCTGGAGGAATCACAATTCTGGACTTTAAGTTACATTACAAAGCTGTAGTAGTCAAAATAGTATGGTACTGACATAGAAATAGACACATAGATAAATAGAACAGAATAGAAAATCAAGAAATAAACCCAAAATTGTATGGTCAATTAATCTTCCAAAAGGAGGGATCTTCCAAAATGGGAAAAAGACAGTCTTTTCAAAAAATTGTGTTGGGGAAACTGGACAGCAACAAGCAAAAGAGTGAAGTGGGCCAATTTCCTACACTGTACACAAAAATAAATTCAAATGGAGAGACCTAAATGTGAGGTGGGAATCCATCAAAATTCTAGAGGAGAATACAGGCAGCAACCTCTTCAACCTCGGCCACAGCAACTTCTTGCTAGACGTGTCTCCAAAGACAAGGGAAACAAAAGCAAAATTGAACTTTTGGGACTTCATCAAGATAAAAAGCTTCTGCACAGCAAAGGAATCAGTCAACAAAACAAAGAGGCAACCCACAGAGTGGGAGAAGGTATTTGCAAATGACATACCAGATAAAGGGCTAGTATCCAAGATCTATCAAGAACTTATCAAACTCAACACCCAAAAAACAATCCAGTCAAGAAATGGACAGAAGACATGAACAGACATTTCTCCCAAGACATACAAATGGCCAACAGACACATGAAAAAATGCTCCAGGTCACTTGGCATCAGGCAAATACAAATCAAAACCACAATGAGATACCACCTTACACCAGTCAGAATGGTTAAAATTAACAAGACAGGAAACAACAAATGTTGGTGAGGATGTGGAGAAAGGGAAACCCTCTTACACTGTTGGTGGGAATGCAAGCTGGTACAGCCACTCTGGAAAACAGTATGGAGGTTCTTCAAGAAATTAAAGATAGAGCTACTCTATGACCAAGTAATTGCACTACTAGGTATTTACCCCAAAGATACAAATGTAGTGATCTGAAGGGGCACCTGCATCCCAATGTTTATAGCAGCAATGTCCACAATAGCCAAACTATGGAAAGAGCCCAGATGTCCATCAACAGGAATGGATAAAGAAGATGTGGTGTATATATGTACAATGGGACATTACTCAGCCATCAGAGAGGATGAAATCTTACCATTTACATCAATGTGGATGGAACTGGGGGGTATTATGCTGAGTGAAATAAGTCAATCAGAGAAAGACAATTATATGGTTTCCCTCATATGTGGAGTATAAGAAATAATGGAGAGGAACATAGGGGAAAGGAGGGAAAACTGAATGGGAAGAAATCAGAGAGGGAGACAAACCATGAGAGACTATTAACTATAGGAAACAAACTGAGGATTGCTGGAGGGGAGGTGGGGGGGATGGGGTAACTGGGTGATGGTCATTAAGGAGGGCATGTGATGTAATGGGCACTGGGTGTTATTAGCAACTGATAAATTATTGAACTCTACATCTGAAACTAATGATATACTATATGTAAGCTGAGTTTAAATAAAAAATAATAAACCATCACCCCACCCTACAGCTCACCACACCTACAGCAACCTACAGTTTTTTCACTAGTTAAGAGTCTCTTTTCTGGTTTGCTTCTCTGTTTTCCCCCCTATGTTCATGTTTTTTTTCTGAATTCCACATGTGAGTGATATATGTTTTTGTCTTTTTCTGGCTGACTGAATTCGCTTAACATAATGCTCTCTAGCTCCATGAAGTCACTGCAAATGGCAAGATTTTGTTCTTTTTTATGGCAGAGTAATATTCCACTCTATATATGCACTACTTCCTTATCCATTCATCAGTCGATGGACATTTGGAATCTTTCTATAATTTGGCTATATTGATAATGCTGCTATAAACATCAGGGTGCATGTAACCCTTCAAATTAGCATTTTTGTTCCTTTGGGTAAATACCTAGTAGTGCAATTGCTGGATTGTAGGGTAGTTCTATTTTTAAATTTTTATGAAACCTCCATACTGTTTTCCAGAGTGTCTGAACCAGTTGACATTCCCACCAACAGTGTGAGAGGGTTCCCTTTTCTCCACATCTTCACCAACAACTGTTCTTTCCTGGGTAGTTAATTTTCACCATTCTTACAGGTGTGATGTGATATCTCATTATAGTTTTGATTTGTATTTCCCTGATGATTGCTGTTGAGCACGTTTTCATGTGTCTGTTAGCCATTAGGATGTCTTCTTTGGAAAAATGTATATTCATGTCTTCTGCCCATTTTCTAATCAGATTATTTGCTTTTGGGTGTTGAGTTCTATCAGTTATTTACATATTTTGTATGCCAATATGTCAGATATGTTATTTGCAAATTTCTTCTCCCATTCTGAAGGTTGCCTTTTAGTTTTGGTAATTGTTTCCTTATTTTGCAGAAGCTTTTTATCTTGATGAAGCCCCAATAACTTATTTTCCCTATCGTTTCCCTTGCCTCAGGAGACATATCTAGTAAGAATTTTCAACAGTTGATGTCAAAGAGGTTACTGCCTGTGATTTTGATGGTTTCCTGTCTCATATTTAGGTCTTTCATCCATTTTGAATTTATTTTTGTGTATGATGTAAGAAAGTGGTCCACTTTCATTCTTTTGCATGTTGCTGTCCACTTTTCACAAAACCATTTGTTGAAGAGACTGTCATTTTTCAATTGGATATTCTTTCCTGCTTTGGTAAAGATCAATTGATCATATAGCTGTGGGTCCATCTATGGGTTATCTATTTTGTTACACTGATCTATGTGTCTATTTTGTGCCAGTACTATACTGTCTTCCTGACTACAGTTTTGTAACATAACTTGAAGTCTGGAATTGTGATGCCTCCAACTCTGTGTTTCTTTTCCAAGATTGCTTTGGCTAATTGGGGTCTTTTGTGGTTCCATACAAATTTGAAGATTGTTTGTCCTAGCTCTGTGAAAAATGATGGTGGTATTTCGATAAGGATTGCATTGAATGTGTAGATTGCTTTGGGTAGTATAGACATTTTAACAATGTTTGTTCTTCCAATCCATGAACATGGAACGCTTTTCCATTTCTTTGTGTCATCTTCAATTTCTTTCATCAGTGTTTTATAGTTTTTAAAGTATAGGTCTTTTAACACTTTGGTTAGGCTTATTCCTAAATATCTTATGGTTTTTGCTGCAATTGTAAATGGGGTTGATTCCTTGATTTCTCTTTCTACTGCTTCATTATTGGTGTATAGAAATGAGCAGATTTCTGTGTATATATTTTGTATTCTATGACTTTACTGAATTCGTGTATCAGTTCTAGCAGTTTTTTGGTGGAGTCTTTTGGGTTTTCTTTCTATCTTTCTTTCTAATTTATTTATTTATTTTTAAATTTATTTATTTTTTTTATTATGTTCAGTTAGCCACCATAGAGTACATCATTAGTTTTTGATGTAGTGTTCAACAATTCATTAGTTGCTTAAATGGGTTTTCTACATAGAGTATCATATCCTCTGCAAATAGTGAAAGTTTGACTTTTTCCTGTCTGATTTGGATGCTTTTTATTTCTTTTTTTTTTTTTTCTGATTGCTGAGGTTAGGACTTCCAGTACTATGTTAAACAACAGTGTAGAGAATGGACATCCCTGTCATGTTCCTGACCATAGAAGAGAAAGTCTCAGTTTTTCCCCATTGAGGATGATACTAGCTGTGGGATTTTTGTATATGGCCTTTATGATGATGAAGTATGGTTCTTCTAAACCTATCTTCTTCAATTTTTATCATAAATGGATGTTGTAATTTGTCAAATGCTTTTTCTGCATCTATTGAAAGGATCATATGGTTCTTATAATTTCTTTTATTAATGTGGTGTATCACACTGATTGACTTGTGAATATTGATACACCCTTGCAACCCAGGAATAAATTCCATTCAATTCTGAGGAATGATACTTTAATGTACTTTCGGATTCAACTTGTTAATATTTTGTTGAGAATCTTTGCATCTATGTTCATCAGGGATATCGACCTATACTTCTCTTTTTCTGTGGCATCATTTGGTTTTTAGTTCAGAGTACTGCAGATCTCATAGGATGAGTTTGGAGGTTTTCTTACCATTTCTATTTTTGGGAATAGTTTGAGAAGTACAGGTGTTAACTCTTCTTTAAATGTTTGGTAGAATTCACCTATGAAGCCATCTGTCCCTGGACTTTTGTTTGTTGAGAGATTTTTGATTACTGATTCAATTACTTTGCTGATTATCAGTCTGGTCAAGTTTTCTATTTCTTCCTGTTTCAGTTTTGGTAGTTTTTATGTGTCTAGGAATTTATCCATTTATTCTGATTTGTGCAATTTGTTGACATATAATTTTTCATAACATTCTCTTATAATTGTTTGTATTTCTGTGGTGTCGGCTGTGATCTCTCCTCTCTCATTCATGATTTTATTTGGTTCCTTTCTTTTTTTATTTTTGATAAGTATGGCTAGATGTTTATCAGTTTTATTAATCTTTCAAAGAACCAGCTCCTTGTTTCACTGATCTGTTCTACTGGTGTTTTCTTTCTTTCTATATCATTTATTTCTGCTCTAATCTTTAGTATTTCCCTTCTTTTGATAGATTTAGGCTTCATTTGTTGTTCTTTTTCCAACTCCTTTAGGTGTAAAGTTAGGTTGCATATTTGAGATTTTTTTTGATAATTGAGGTGGGCTTGTATTGCTATATACTTCCATTTTAGGAATACTTTTGCTGCATCACAAAGTATTGGACCATCGTGTTTTCATTTTCATTTATTTCCATTTTTTTTAATTTCTTGTCTAATTTCCTGGTTGACCCACTCATTTTTTAAGAGGATGTTCCTTAATCTCCATGTATTTCTGGCGTTTCCAGTTTTTTTCTTGTAGTTGACTCTAAGTTTCTTAGCATTGTAGTCAGAAGGCATGCATGGTATGAGCACAAGATTTCTGTACTTTTCAGTCTTGATTTGTGACGTAGTATGTGATCTATATCGGAAAATGTCCCCTGTGCACTTGAAAAGAATGTGTATTCTGCTGCTTTAGGATGAAATGCTATAAATATATCTGTTAAGTCCATCCAGTCCAGTGTGTCATTCAAAGCCATTGTGTCCTGGTTGATTTTCTGCTTAGATGATCTGTCCATTGCTGTAGATGGGGTGTTAACGTCCCCTACTATTATTGTATTATTATAAATGAGTTCCTTTATGTTTGATATTATTTGTTTTATATGTTTGGGTGCTCCCAAGTTGGGGACATAAATATTTACAATTGTTAAATCTTCTTTTTGGATAGACCCCTTTATTATGACGTGGTGCCCTTCTTCATGTCTTGATGAAGTCTTTGTTTTAAAATCTAGTTTGTCTGTTATAAGTATGGCTACTCTGGCTTTCTTCTGATATGCATTTGCATGATAAATATTTCTCCATCCCTTCACTTTCAATCTGCATGTGTCTTAATTCTAAAACTAGTCTCCTGTTGACAGCATATACATGGTTCTTGTTTTTTATCCATTCTGACACCCTATATCTTTAGACTGAAGTTCTTGGTCCATTTACAATCAGTGTAATTATTGACAGATATGTATTTACTGCCATTTTATTATTTCTTTTGTCATTGTTGCTGGAGATTTTCTCTGTTCCTTTCTAGTTTTTTTGCTTTTGGTCTTTCTTTCCCACTCAAAGAATCCCCTTTAATATTTCACGTAGGGCTGGTTTAGTAGTCATTAACTGCTTTAGCTTTTGTTTTGCTGGGAAACTCTTTATCTCTCCTTCTCTTCTGAGTGATAGCCTTGTCAGATAAAGTATTCATGGCTGTAGATTTTTCACATCCAGCACATTGAATATATCATGTCACTGTCTTCTGGCTTGGTAAATTTCTCTATAGAGATTTGTGCTGCTAACCTATTGGTCTTCCCTTCTAAGTTAGGGGCTTCTTTTGTCTTGGTGCTTTTAGAATGTTTTATCTCAATATTTTTCAAATATAACTACAATATGTTTTGGTGTTCACCTGCTTTTGTTGATTTTGGTGGGAGTTCTCTGTGCCTCATAGATTTGGATGTCTGTTTCCTTCCCCAGATTAGGAAAGTTTTCAGGTATAATTTCCCCAAATGAACCTTCTGCCCCCTTTTCTCTCTCTTCTTTTCAGACTCATGTGATATAAATGCTATTACATTTGATGGGGAGTCACTGAGTTCCCTAAGTCTACCCTTATGATCCAAGATTTTCCTTTCCATTTTTCATTCAGCTTCATAATTTTCCATAATTCTATCTTCTATATCACTTATTCATTCCTCTGCTTCTTCCTTCCTTGTAGTCATTATATCCAATTGGTTTAGTTTCTCAGTTATTGTATTTTTCATTCAGACTGATTTGTTTTTATGTCTTTTAACACTGTGGTAAGGGTCTTTCTGATGCCTTCTATGCTTTCTTCAAGCCCATCTACTATCATTATGAATGTTGCTTTAAATTCTGGATCAGGCATGTTACTTATATCTGTTTTGATTAGATCCCTGGCTGTAACCTTTTCTTTTTCTCTTTTGGGATCAATTCCTCCATCTTGGCATTTTTTTCTAGGTCTCTGTGTCCTTCTGTGTGTTTGTAAAGCCTGTTATGTTTCCTGTTCCTGAGAGTAATCGCTTTATGGAGAAGAGGTCATATAATGTCAAAACGTGGTGTTTCAGGGAAGTGTCTCTGGTGTATGCTGCATGCACTCTGCTGCTGTTTTGGATGCTCTGTCCTTCAAGTCAGTCATCTACAGATGTTCTCCTTTCCTGCAGTGGAGAGTGTTTTGACCTTGGGCAGAGTGTGGTGAGTTTTAACTAGGTGTGCTCTGGTCTGCTTGTTAAAAGGGACATGATGCTATTTCCACTAGAACTGAAGCTTTGCAGAGTTCTATGGTCAGTAGACATGGTGTGTGAAGGAGTTCTGCTGGTCTTCTGGGGAGACACCCACTGTGCTGTTCCTAAGGCATATTTGCCCTAGAAAAGCAGTACCAGCGGAGCACAGGTGAGGGGGAGGAGACAGGACTTTGTATAAGCAGGTTAGGCAGCCAGCGTCGACCAAGTACTATTTACTGAAGTGGTTTATGCTGAAGAGTGGGGAAAGGAAATGGTGCCAGCCCTCTCCTTTGTCCCTGGAGAGGGGTGTCTGTGTTTGTTGTTCTGAGGGAGGCACTTTCACAAGAGTGCATAATTTTCCCTTGTGTGTCACAGATGTTGTTCAGATCAGTGTTTTCACACTTTTGGTCTCTGGGTCTCTTGCCTTCCTGGAGCAGCACAGTGTACTTTGCTCTTTACCCTAGGCAGGCCTGTTGACTTAAAATTTCAAACTTCAGGGACCTGGTGTGTTGGAGACCTACACTGGTCCTTTGGGAAAGGGTCTCACCACATTGGGACAGATATAGGTTTGACCCAGAAGGACAAATGTGCTAGAACACATGGGCATGTGATTTGAAGCAAGCAGGCTAAACAGCCAGTGTCCTGGTTACCTGTCCTCAGCAGGTGTCTCTGCACATATGGTGGTAGCAGAGGAGGAAAATCACACCCACCAGTTCTTTTGTCCCCAGAGTGGCAATGCACTCTCACAGATGCACTCCAAAAAGAGTGAATAGTGTCTCCCTGTGCCAATAGGCAATCTTCAGATCACATAGTTTGCCCCAGGGTTGTTTTCCTGACTCTACTCCAGGAATAATGTAGTGTCCTCATGTCTCTATCCCAGCTAAACCCAGGGACCTCTGAAACCCCATTCTTTGAGCCCCACTGTTTGCAAAAGCACATGAAATTCAGCCCTTCTCACTTTCCCAGCCAATGGCTTTGGGCAATTGTTCTCCTAGTACATATCCTTGTGCATTCCACTCCTCACCTTTTTCTATGACCAGGGCTCCCTCCCTTCCACAGTACCTACAATCTGTTTCTCCCCCAAACCATGTCTCCACCTTTCTCAAAATGGCTTCATCTCTCCCTCTAGTTTTGCAGTTTGTTCTATCAGTCCTCAGGTTGATTTCTTGAATATTCAGAATGATTTGATCATTATCTAGCTGTGTTCAATGGATGAGTCAAGCCTAGGGTCCTCCTACTATGCCACCATCTTAGCTCCTTGAAGAGTTTTAATTTTTTCATATTTTTCACTAAAACTTTTTTGAGCTATACACTGAAGTATCTTTCTTCAATTAGAAAAAATACTTAGTAGAAGAGTTAAGATGGTAGAAGATTATCAGGACCCTAAGCTTGTCTCATCCCTCAAACACAGCTAGATAGTTATAAAATCATTTGGAACACCCAAGAAATAAACTGAAGTTTTGTGAGAACAAAAACTGCAAGTCTACAAGTAGAAAAGCAGCCACCTCTGGGAAGGTAGGAGGTATGGAGACTTGAATTGGGGAAGATTTAGCTATTGAAATGGTAGTGGGGAGGGAGCCTGCTTACAGAGGTTACCAGACACTATTACAAAGAGCAAAGAGTGAAAAATCTGGATTTGTAAAAGTCTGCTACAGTGGGGGATGTGCCTACTTTCTAGGTCCTCAGGTAGCAAAGTGGGATGGAATCCTAGGTGTGACACCATGGTCTGAGGATCCCCTGGGTTGCAAGAAGAATGGGTGGCACCTAAGTGCTACACCGTCCCCAGGCACAGGAGCTCAGAAGCTGGATGAGAACAGCGAGTCCTAGTGCCGGCTTTCTGCTCTGCTTTACCATAAACTATGAACTGCTGTACAGTTGTGTGACCACT
The DNA here is from genome assembly GCF_003265705.2 of Callorhinus ursinus. Classification (NCBI taxonomy): domain Eukaryota; kingdom Metazoa; phylum Chordata; class Mammalia; order Carnivora; family Otariidae; genus Callorhinus; species Callorhinus ursinus. The sequence continues at coordinate 4,472,055 of NW_027397102.1, read as the reverse complement.
TTCCTGGGATGGACCCAGCAAATGGGAAAAGCATGGCAAGACCATCCCCTGAAGGTAGAGTGCAGGTCTGCTCCTCAGGGGTCCTTAAAATTTGGAATGCTGAAAATCATTCATGTGCCTGGGGGGGGGATGGTGGAAACTCAGTCACAAAGTAGGGTGAATGCAGCATTCTGACAGAAACTAGAAACACAAGAGTGATTGATTGCTTTTCTGGAAGAGTTCACTGAAGAGTGGGGGGCATGGACTTTCAGCTCTGGATCTAGCAAACAAGGTGCTGCCATATTCATCCCACCCATCAGTGCTGAAAGCCTTCAAGGAGCAAAAAAGTGCCACCTAGTGGGGGTCAGAGCTGCTTACACCAAGTCTCAACCACCTTTGACCTGGAGGGGCATTTCCGCTAGGGCAAGACCACCTGAGAAAAAGTGCAACGGGCTCCTCCCCCAGAAGACCAGCAAAAAAATCTCACTTGCACCAAATTTACTGATCATACAGTGTTGCAAAGCTTCAGCTCTAGGGGAAAACAGGATCTAGCTTCCTTTTTCCTTTTATTTTTTGTATTTCTTTATTATTATTTTTCATTTGTTTTCTTATTTTTTCAATTCCTTCATTTTTTAAAATTTTTGTTTATATATAAACTTTATATATTTTAATATTTGTTTTTTTTTTTACTTTCAATTTATTTGTATATTTTTATTTTGGGGAAGAAGGAATCTAGATTCTATTAACAAGCAAAACAAAACACAATCAGGATCTAGTTTGTTTGTTTTTGTTTTGTTTTGTTTTGTGTTTTGTTTTGTTTCTTTTTCTTTTCTTCTTTTCTTTTCTGGACAGAAAGAAAAGATGGAGAAATGCACCCAGAAAGAAAGAACAGGAAGTAGAACTCATGGCCAGGGATTTAATGAACACAGATATAATTAAGATATCTGAACTAGAATTTAAAACAACGATTATAAGGAACGAGCTGGCCTTTAATAAAGCATACAAGGCCATAGGGAATCTTTGACTGCACAAATAAAAAAACTAAAATCTAGTCAGACTGAAATAAAATATGCTATAACTGAGACACAGTCCCAAGTGGAACACATAAAAATGAGGATGGATGAAACAGAAGAGCGGATCAGTGATATAGAAGATAAAATGGAATATAATGAAGCAAAAAAAAAAGAAGGGGGAAGAAAAGTATAAACCATGAAAGTAGACTTAGGGAACTCACTGACTTATTAAAATGTAATAACTTTCACATCATTGGAGTCCCAAAAGAGGAAGAGAGAAAAAGGGGCAGAAGGTTTATTTGAACAAATTATAACTGAAAACTTCCCTAATCCAGGGAAGGACACAGACATTAAAATTCAAGAAGCACAGAGAACTCCCATTAAATTCAACAAAAGCCAAACATAGCCAAGACATATTATAGCCAAATTCACAAAATACTTAGACAAGGAAAGAATCCTGAAAGCAGCAAGTGGGAAAAAAGTCCTTAACCTACAAGGTAAGACAGATTATGTTTGCAGTAGATCTGTCCACAAAAATGTGGCAGGCCAGAAAAGAATGGCAGGAAATATTCAATGTACTGAATGGGAAAAAAATATGCAGCTAAGGATTCTTTACTAGTAAGACTGTCATTCAGAATATAAGGAGAGATAAAGAGTTCCTAGACAAACAAAAACTAAAGGAGTTCCTGATCATTAAAACAGCCCTGGATGAAATTTTTAGGGGACTCTTTGGAGAAAAAGAAGACCAAAAGCAACAAAGACTAGAAAGGACCAGAGAACATCACCAGAAACACCAAATTCATAGGTAACACAATGGCACTAAATTCATATCTTTCAATAATCACTCTGAATGTAAATGGAATAAAAGCTCCAGTCAAAATACATAGAGTACACAAGAGACTCATTTTAGACCTAAAGAAACCTACAGATTGAAAGTGAGGGAAGGGAGAAACAACTATCATGCTAATGAACATCAAAAAAAAAAAAAAAGCCAGAGTAGGAATACTTATATCAGACAAATTAGATTTTAAAACATAGAAAGACTGTAACAAAAGATGAAGGACATTATATCATAATTAAAGAGTCTATCCATCAGAAATATCTAACAATTATAAATATTTATGTCCCCAACTTGGGAGCACCCAAAGATATAAATCAATTAATAATAACCATAAATAAACTCATTGACAATAATGCAATAATAGTAGGGGATTTTAACAGCCCATTTACAGTAATGGACATATCATCTAAGGAGAAAACCAACCAGGACACAATGGCTTTGAATGACACTCTGGACCAGATGGACTTTACAGATATATTCGGAGCATTTCATTCTAAAGCAGAAGAATACACATTCTTTATGAGTGCACATGGAACATTCTCCAGAATAGATCACACACTGGGTCACAAATCAGCCCTCAACAAGTAGAAAAAGATGGAGATCATACCAAACATACTTTTAGACCACAACATTATGAAACTTGAAGTCAAATACAGAAAAAATTTGGAAAGACCACAAATACATGGAGGTTAAACAATATCCCACTACAGAATGAATGAGTTAAATAGTAAACTATGGAAGAAATAAAAAAAAATACATGGAAGCAAATGAAAATAAAAACATGACAGTCCAAAACCTTTGGGATGCAGAAAAGGCAGTCCTAAGAGGGAAGTATATTGCAATAGCCCTACATCAGGAAGTAAGAAGTCTTAAATACATAACCCAACCTTATGCTTAAAGGAGCTAGTTAAACAGCAAATGAAGCCTAAAGACAGCACAAGAAGGGAAATAATAAAGATTAAAGCAGAAATAAACAATATAGAAACAAACAAAAAATGATAGAACAGATTAATGAAACTAGGAGCTGGTTATTTGAAAGAATTAATAAAATTGATGAACCCCTAAACAAACTTATCAAAAAGAAAAGATAAAGGACCCAAATATATAAAATCATGAATGAAAGAGGAGAGATCACAACCAACCCCAGAGAAATACAAACAATTATAAGAGAACACCACGAAAAATTATATGCCAACAAATTGAGCAATCTGGAAGAAATGGAAAAATTCCTAGAAACCTACAAACTACCAAAACTGAAACAGGAAGAAATAGAAAATTTGAACAGACACATAGCCAGCAGAGAAATTGAGTTAGTAATAAAAAGTCACTCAACAAACAAAAGTTCAGGGCCCAGTGGATTTCCAGGAGAATCAATACCTATTCCCAGAAGAGTCAATACCTATTCTCCTCAAACTGTTCCAAAAAATAGAAATGGAAGAAAATGTCCAAACTCCTTCTATGAGGCCAGCATGACCTTGATTCCACAACCAGACAAAGACCCCACTAAAAAGAATTACAGGCTAATATCCCTCATGAACATGGATGTAAAAATTCTCAATAAGATATTAGCAAATTGAATCCAACATGCATTAAAAGAATTATTCACCATGATCAAGTGGGATTTATTCCTTGGCTGCAGGGATGGTTCAATATCTGCAAATCAGGCAATGTGATACACCACATTAATAAAAGAAAGGATACGAACTATATGATCCTTTCAATAGATGCAGAAAAAGCATTTGCATTTGACAAAATACAGCATTCATTCTTGATAAAAACCCTCAACAAAGTAAGAATAGAGGGAACATACCTCAACATCATAAAGGCCATATATGAAAGACTGCAGCTAATATCATCCTCAAAGGGAAATACTGAGATCCCTTTTCCTACAGTGAAGAACAAGACAAGGATGTACACTCTTAACATAGTATTGGAAGACTTAGCCTTGGCAATTAGACAACAAAAAGAAATAAAAAGCAATCAAATTGGCAAGGAAGAAGTCAAACTTTTATTTGCAGATGACATAATATTCTATGTAGAAAACCTGAAAAACTCGAACAAAAAAATTGCTAAAACTAATACATGAATTCAGCAAAGTTGCAGGATATAAAAATCAATGTGTAGAAATCTGTTGCATTTCTAAACACCAATAATCAAGCAGCAGAAAGAGAAATCAAGGAATCAATCTCATTTGCAATTTCACCAAGAACAACAGGATACCTAGGAATAAACCTAAAGATGTAAAAGACCTATACTCTAAAAACTATAAAACACTTATTAAATAAATTGAAGATGACACAAAGCCATGGCAAACATTCCTTGCTCATGGATTGAAAGAACAAACATTGCTAAAATGTCTATACTACCCAAAGCAATCTACACATTTAATGCAATCCCTATCAAACTATTACCAGCATTTTTCACAGAGCTAGAACAAATAATCCCCAAATTTGTATGGAAGCAAAGAAGACCCCTAAGAGCCAAAGCAATTCTGAAAAAGAAAAACAAAACCAAAGGCATCAGGATTCTGGATTTTAAGCTATATTACAAAGCTGTAGTCATCAAGACTGTATGGTCCTGGCACAAAAACAGACACATAAATCAATGGAACAGATTAAAAAACGCAGAAATGGGCCCACAACTAAACTTTGGTCAACTAAACTTTGACAAAGAAGGAAAGAATATCCAATGGGAAAAAGGGTCTCTTCAAAGAATGGTGTTGGGAAAACTGGACAGCAACATGCAGAAGAATGAAAGTGGACCACTTTCTTACACCATACACAAAAATAAATTCGAAATGGAGGAAAGATCTAAATGTGAGACAGGAAACCATTAGAATTCTAGAGGAGAAGACAGGAGGAAACCTTTTTGACCTGGGCCATAGCAATTTCTTATTAGACGTGACACCAAAGGCAAGGGAAACAAAACAAAAAATAAACTATTGGGACTTCATCAAGATACAAAACTTATGCCCAGTGAAGGAAACAATAAACAAAACTAAAAGTCATCCTATGGAATGGGAAAAGATGTTTACCAATGACATAGCTGATAAAGGATTAGTATCCAAAATCTATAAAGAACTTATCAAACTCAACACCCAAAAAGCATATAATCTGGTTAAGAAATGAGCAGAAGACATGAATAGACACTTTTCCAAAGAAAACATCCAAATGGCTTATAGACACATGAAAAGATGCTCAACATCACTCATCATCAGTGAAATACAAATCAAAACCATGATGGGATACCACCTCACCCCTGTCAGAATTGCTAAAATTAACAAAACAAGAAACAACAGATGTTCGTGAGAATGTGGAGAAAGGGGAATCCCCTTGCACTGTTGGTGGGAATGCAAACTGGTGCAGCCATTCTGGAGAACAGTTTGAAGGTTCTGTGAATGTTAAAAATAGAACTATCCTATGATCCAGCAATTTCACTGCTAGGTATTTACCCAAAGGGTGCAAAAATACAGATTTGAAGGGGTATATGCATCCCAATATTTATAGCAGCATTATCAACAATACCCACACTTTGGAGAGAGCCCAAATGTCCAGTTAGTGATGAATGGATAAAGAAGAGGTGATCGTGTATTCTATTATATAATAGAATATTACTCTGCCATCAAAAAATTGAAATCTTGCCACTTGCAATGATGTGAATGGAGCTAGAGTGTATTATGCTAAGTGATATAAGTCAGTCAGAGAAAGACAAATACCATATGATTTCACTCATATGTGGAATTTAAGGCAGAAAACAGGTGAACATAAGGAAATGGGGGAAAAGGAAAAAAGCAGAGAGGGAAACAAGTGATAAGAAATTCTTAATGACAGAGAACAGAGGATTGATGGAGGGAGGTGGGTAGCAAATGGGTAGACGGGTAATGACTATTAAAGGGAGCATGTTTTGTGATGAGCACTGGATGTTTTATTTAAGTGATAAGTCACTGAATTCTACTCCAGAAGCCAATATTGCAATGTATGTTAACTAAGTAAAATTTAAATAAACGAAGAAAGAAAAAAAAAACACTTTGTAACTGGAAGAGGGGTTCATTTTCTTCAACCCCAGAGGCTTGTTTTGGAGACAGGTATTAACACGGGGCAACTTCTTGAGATTCCCTGTGAGGAACCTGTAGTCCTGAAAATGAAAATGGTTAGTATCACAAAATGTGAATTTAAAGAAATGTATTTCAGAGAATTTTCATAATAAGAGATTTTCTTCAACTAATTAACTGATTGGTAGGGTAGACATGTTGTGAATTAACATGAATTATGAGGTTTCTGCAAATTGATGGTGGTTTATTTGGTTTCTATAGAGTCAAAGCCATGAAAAATTGGCAAGAGTACAAGGGATGAAGCAAAAGGTATATCTTGAATCAGTTTCTTATTTCAGATTCCTTGCTTTGGAACTTACTTTCTGTCATTAGGACTGATTATTGGAAAAATGGTGGAATAGGTAAAGACTGTATTTGTGCCCCATCTTCCTTTGCTGACCTTTTTGTCCAGCTTTCTCTCCAAAGATATGGTGCTTTTTCAGACCTTCTGGGTTCCTGTTGTCAAAATGGAATGTGATCTGAGTGGTAAATCCTTACTACTATACCAGGGATTTTTTTTTTTTTTTTTTTTTTAGTGAACATTGCAAACACGAAAGAATAGATTCTAAATGTCTGGAATTTCAAACATTCACAGCAAGCAAAAGATTCCCCAAATCAGTAATTGTCAAGCTTTTTGGTCTCAGATCCCTTTGCACTCTTAAAAATTATTTAGGATTCCAAAGACCTTTTTATTTATATGGATTGTATATATCAAAATTCACCATATTAGATATTAAAAACTGTGTTTTAAAAACACTCATTTATTAATACATTTACAAATAATAAATTCATTATGTGTTAATATAATAGCATATACTTATGAGATATAAGTAATTTATCAAAAAAACAAGAAGAGTGACATTGTTTTACATTTTTTTCAAACCTTTTTAATATCTGGCTTAATGGAAAACAGCTGGATTCTCATATCTATTTTTTTCATTCAATCTCTTGTGACATATTATTTTAGTTGCAATATGGGAGAAAAAAAAATTGCCCTCGTATGGGCATATAGATGAGAAAGAGAGGAACATTTTAATAACATTTTCACTTAAGTATAATATTTTTCATTCATACAACACTAAACTAGGCAAGTAGTAGCTTTCTACAGGATAATTGCAATTTGGATTTTGAAAGCATATCAAGGAACTTTTCCTATTCCATTTCACTAAAATTCAGTGATCTATCACGTACTTAAAATGGATCTTTTAGCCATGCAGTATTTGGAACAATATGCATTGGTATTTTGGAAAATACTGGTTCACCGAGTTATACAACTGTTAATATGATTCACTATGCAGAATCAAAAATGCATCACATTTACTACTACCATCACTGGTTTCATCAGAAATTCTATAAGTAATAGGAAGTTTTCAAGCACACAGAGATGGGTGCAAGTTGTCCAAAGTTTTAATTTTTACTTAAAAATTCAAATTCTAACACTGGCAACAAATACTCGTCAGTGGTTTTTCCTTGAAGTGACAGTTTCACCTTGTTAATTTCCAAGAAATGTCTACCAAATACCTAAATTTGAATAGCCATAATTTTCTTTCAGTCATTCTTTCAAGTAAAAATGGTGTTCCGTGAAAAAACTGTCTAGTTCAACGCAAAGCTTAAATAGTTTCACAAGTCCTTTTCTTTGAGACAACGATTATACTTCAGTGTGCAGCAGAAGAACTTTATATATACTTCTCATTTTTTTCACACAAAACATTAAAAATATGTGTACTCAAGGGTCAAGATTTAATAAAATTATTATTTGTTTACTACAGTAGTCCCCCCTTATCTGTGGTTTTGCTTCCCATGGTTTCAGATATCTGCTGTTAACCGTCATCTGGAAGCAGATGACCCTCCTTCTGATGTATTATCAAAAGGTCAAAAGCTATATCACAATTCCTATGTCATTTACCTCACTTCATCTTATCATGTAAACATTTTATCATCTCATGTCATCATAAGAAGAGTGAGTACAGCACAATACGATATTCTGAGAGAGAGAGATCATATTTACATACTTTTTATCACAGTAATTATTATAATTGTTTTATTTTATTATAGGTTATTGTTATAAAATTTTTCTGTGGTTAATTTATAAATTAAACTTTATTACACATATATATGTACAGGAAAAAAATAGCAATATATATGGTTTAATACTATGCATGATTTCAGATGACCATCTGGTATCTTGAAACATATTCTCCATGGATAACTCTGCTTCATCAGGGACATTCTTTTTTTTTTAAGATTTATTTTTATTTATTTGAGAGAAAGAGTAAGAGGAGGAGCAGAGAGAAAGACTGTTCAAGCAGACTCCCCACTGAGTGTGGAGCCCAACTCCGGGCTGGATCTCATGACCCTGAGATCATGACCTGAGTAGGAATCAGGAGTTGTACACTCAACCAACTGAGCCACCCTGGTGCCCCCATCAAAGACATTCTTAAATGAAACTGCTTTTTGGCTCATAAACGTATGACAGTAAAGAATACTAGTATACTTTGATACCACTGCCTCAATTTGTATTAAGGCACCAGAACTTTTACCCTCCATGGCTTTTGTACCATCAATGCAAATATCAATAGTGTAAAAGGTAAATGATATCTTAATATTGTTTTTAAGTAGTTTTGACCTTGAGGGCTTACTAAAAGTGTTTCAGGGCCTCCAGGGATCTGCAGACCACACATTGAGACCCCTTGTCTGAAACCATGTTTCATAAGGGAATGTTTAAAAATTCAATCAAAATGTTGCTCAAATACCTACAGACACAGTTATATAACATTTCATGCTGAGAATCAACATAATATACTGTGTCATATTATTCTAACATTACCTTGAAAGTGACAAGTTTTCTGTAGAGCTATTTAGGCTGTTTTCAAATGTACTTTCGGTATTCTCTTACCTTTGCCCTCTGTCATTATTTTCCCCTTATTCATTTTAATTCAGATTTGTTCCAAATTAGCTAAAATCAATTGAGCATTTACTAATTGCAAGACCCTGTGCTAGGTTATGCTTGGGTAGATTAAGTGATAAATAAGTCCTTGCTCTTGAGGAATTTAAGATCTAATTTAGAAAGTTAGGAATATCCAGACAGTATCCAACTTGCAATGGTTCAACAAACAATTTTTTACTTTATGGTGGTGCAAAAAATGATATGCATTTAGTAGAAATTGTATTTTGAAATTTGATCTATTCCTGGGCTACCGATATGTGGCATGATACTTTCTTATACTCCTGGCCAGCAGCAGTGGGCTGCATTTGCAGTCAGCCACATGATCACAGGGTATACAATCGATACACTTATAACTGTTCTGTACCCATACAACCATTCTGTTTTTCACTTCCAGTATAGTATTCAATCAATTATATGATATAGTCAATTTTTTTTATAAAGTAGGTTTTGTGTTAGGTTATTTTGCCTAACTGTAGACTAATTTAGGTGTTCTGAACATGTTTAAGGTAGACAAGTCTAAAATATGATGTTCAGCAATTAGATGCATTAAATGCATTTTTTACTTAACAATATTTTCAACTTACAGTACATTTATTGGGGACATAACCCCACTGAAAGTCAAAGAAGATCTGTATACATGTAGTTCTAGAACATAATGCAGACTGAAATTAGAGTTCCCAGTTTCCCTTCTCAGAGGCAACTACTATATTTAGATTCTTATCTATGCTTCTACAAATATTCTATGCACATACAAACACATACATATATAACCTTTATTTCTTATTTTTAATACAAGAAAGGAGTAAACCATATACACAAATCTTCACCTTGATCTTTCACTTAGTAAAATATCTTAGATGTAATTGCTTATGAGTAAAACTAGTTATTTTTTTATACTCATTAACTGTCTAATAATTAATTTATTTTTCCTCTATTCATGATCATTTAGGTGGTTAATAATTTTGGTTTTGCTGTTGAAAATGGACCTGTAAAGAATATATCATTTTCAATATATGAATGGATAAAACAACATAATAAAGTGGTCTGGGTTTGAATCCCACTCTTCTTACTTTCTAGCTGTGTGAACTTAGGCAAGTTTCTTAACCTTTTGGATCCTGTTTTTTCTATCTGAAAGTGAGCCCAAGTTAATGTATATGAAGTGTTTATTTTAGTACCTGACATACAGTAAACATTTGACACATGTAGTTATTATTTTTAACTTTCATGGGATCAGTAAATCCACTGAAATTATCTTTAAAATGTGTACATATATAAAATTTTCTGAGAAGATTTACAATGTTCATCAGATTCTGAAAGAAGTATGTAATCACCCAAAAAGTGTAGGTACCACTAGTGGGAATAATAATAATAATAATAATAATAGCTATTGGGTCAAATTTTTCAGATTTTGCCTTATTATAATACCAGCTTCTTTTGCATAACTCTTACCTCAATCCCTTCAGTGAATAAATATCTGAAATATATAAAGTGTTTTACATCCATTATCTGTAATCCTCATAACATTCCTGCAAAGTAGAGATTTCCATTTTACTCATGAGAATCCTGAAAAAGAAGTCAGTTAATAAGTCCGAGGTTAAATGACTGGGAAAGCCAGTATTTGGACTCAAGTGTAGTTTGGCTCTAAAGTTCTCTCAATTATATATTGCTAATCTTTTTTCTTCCTAACTTGAATAATCCCATTTTCCCCATGCCAATAACCTTTCCTGTGCTCATTTCCCAAATCAAATACTTAAAATCTGACTTCTACTTCTTCTCCTTTACTAAAATTGGTTTATGAGAAGTTACCAAATCCATCGTAATCACCAATTCTGATGGCTCTTTCTTTACTATTTATTGTTCTTGGACTCTGATATTTAAAATAGTTAACCAGTATGAAGACACCATGGAAAGAAACTAGGTTTAGTTTCAGATAGACTTAGGTTCGAATCTATGTTTTGCCACTTATTGGCCAAGTTATTTTCGATGAGTTAAATGACTTACCTGAGCTTCAGTGATTTCATCTATAAAATGGACATAATGTATTTACTTCTTAGGCTGATTCTGATAATTTGAGGTTATTGCTCATTAAAAGTTTTAACGCAACAACCTTACAATAAATGCTAGTTGTCTTTCTCTATATTCCATAGAATGTTGTCTTTGGTTTGTTAATCCTGCAGTATTCTGGCTGCCCTATCTCTCTAGTTGCTCTTTTTAAATTATTACAATTATTGCTGGCTCCTCTTTCTTCTCCAGGCCTTAAATCTCAGTGTTCCAAAACATACAATCTGTAGGTCTCTTTTCTTCTCTTTATTCTTCCTTGGTAATCTCACCAAAAACTAAAGTCCATACTCTTATAACTAGAAATAAAGCCCCCAGAACAGATTTGCCAATTGTCTACAATATATTTCCACCATAGGTTCAATGCATCCCAAATCTCAGTGAATGTGCTACTCTTAGCCAGTCTATTCTGATTGATGTGATATCCTCCAAATTTTCTAGGGTAAAAATCTAAGGAACCCTAGTGATAAAAAATACTATCTGTATGCCTAAGACTGTACCTTCTGAGGAGAATGTTCTACTTCACATTGTAATAGAAATAGAATTCACTGAACTAACCTAATCAACTCACTAACAAATAAGCAAACAGACAATAAAACCTAAGGGAAAGTTTTCAGTATCCAGAGTTGCTGCAACATACTATCTAAATTGTTCAGTTGTAAGCCACTACAAAAAAATATAATAAATAAGATGCATGCAAAGAATCAGAAGACTGTGTCCCATAGATAGGAAAAAGAGCAGGCAATACAGAAATTTCCTTTGGGGGGGCAAGATTTTGAACTTCTCAGACAAAGGCTTCAAAACAGCTATTATAAATATATTCAAACAACTAAAGGAAACTATGTTGAGATAATTAAAGGAAAGGGTGATGACAATGACTTATAAGATAGAAGATATCAATAAACTGTTGAAATTATATTTAAAAATGGAAATTCTGGAGATTAAAAATGCAATAAACAAAAAGAAAAATCACTAGAGGAACCCAAAAGTAGGTTTAAACTGGCAGAAAAAAAATGAAAATAAAACTAAAGGAAGACTGATAGAAAGATTATACATTTGAAGAACAAAGACTAATAAGCCTCAGAAAATCTGGGATATTATTAAGTGCATAACACATAATGAGATTACTAGAAACAAAGAAGAAAGAAATGATTTAAAAAATATTTAAATAAATAATGGCTGAAAGTGTCCTAAACTTGATAAAGAACATTAATCTACACATTTAAGAAGGTCAATGAACTCTAACTGCAATGAACTCTAACTTCATTTTCCTTCCTGAACAAGGAAAGCTAAGGCAGATTTGAAACTATCTGGATAAGTGTTGCCACAACAAGCACACAGATACCCTCAACAAAAACTGAGAGGCCTATTGGTTCCAGGCAATTTCTTTTCAATCATTACATGATCACGAGGCTAACTGAACACAGACATCAGTGATCATACATAACATATAATTTACAGAATTCACATTAAAATGCACATAATTAGTTTAGAAAACTAAAACAAAAACAATAAATAGCAACAACAACAAACTCAAGGGAAGGAAATAATCAAATTTCTACAATAGCCACATATTATTATTGTAAATATTCAGTTTACAACACAAAATATTAGAAGTGTAAATAATCAAGAAAACATGGCACATATACAGGAAAAAAAAATAAAGCAATCAAAGAAACTATGCCTGAGGAATCCCAGAGAGTAGGACTGGTCCCAGGAATTCAGCTAGATAGTTATCAAACCATTCAGAACATCTACAAACTCAACAGGAGATTGAAGAAAAGATTACCAGCAGCTATCTAAACACGAAAGCGACCAAATTCTGGAAGGTCCCTTCTGATTTGCTTAGTGTATATTTTTCTGTGGTTCTTGTTAAACTTTTAGCATTTTGTTCTCTCATTCATTTCCTCTTTTCTGGACAAAATGACAAAATGGAAAAACTTACCTCAAAAAACAAAAACAAAAACAAGAGGCAGTACTGACTGCCAGGGACCTAATCAATACAGACATTAGTAAGATGTCAGAACTAGAGTTAAGAATGACGATTATACAGATACTAATTGGGCATGAAAAAAAGTATAGAAGATACTAGAGAATCCCTTTCTGGAGAAATAAAGGAAATAAATCTAAACAAGTCGAAATCAAAAAGGCTATTAATGAACTGCAATCAAAAATGGAGGTTCTAACTGCTATGATAAATGAGGCAGAAGAGAGAATTAGTGACCCAGAAGACCAAATGATGGAGAATAAAGAAGCTAAGAAAAAAAGAGATAACTACTGGATCAGAAGAGATAACTATTGGAGGCACTTTCTTCTAACAGACCAAAATATGCCCAAAATCTACTGTGTGGCACTGATCTATGCACTAGCCTGATCGTATTTGATCATATTCTGGTTTTTTGTTTTGTTTTGTTCTGTTTTTGTTTGTTTATATCTTTTTCTTTTTCTTTTGTTTTCTCTTTCTTTTTTCTTTCTTTCCCTTTCTTTTCCCCTGCTTTCAGGTCTTTTCTGATTTGTATAGAGTATATTTTCTGGGGACGTTTTTAACCTGTTAGCATTTTGTTCTCTCATTCATCTATTCTCCTCTGGAAAAAATGACAAGACCGAAAAAATTACCTCAAAAAAAGAACAAGAGGTAGTACCGACTGCCAGGGACCTACTCAATATGGGCATTCCTAGGATGTCGGACCAAGACTTCAGAAACATGATTTTAAAGATACTAACTGGGCTTGAAAAAAGCATGGGAGTTATTAGAGAAACCCTTTCTGGAGAAATAAAAGAACTAAAATCTAACCAAGTCAAAATCAAAAAGGCTATTAATGAGGTACAATCAAAAATGGGGGCACTAACTGCTAGGATAAATGAGGCAGAAGAGAGAATCAGCGATATAGAAGACCAAATGATGGAAAATAAAGAAGCTGAGAAAAAGAGAGATAAACAACTACTGGATCACAAGGGCAGAATTCAAGAGATAAGCGATACGATAAGACGAAATAACATTGGAATAATTGGGATCCCAGAAGAAGAAGAAAGAGAGAGGGGCAGAAAGTATATTGGAGTAAATTATAACAGGGAACTTCTCTAATGTGGGGAAGGAAACAGGCATCAAAATCCACGAGGCACAGAGAACCCCTCTCAAAAACAATAAAAATGGGTCAACACCCTGACATATAATAGTAAAACTTACGAGTCTCAGAGACAAAGAGAAAATCCTGAAAGCAGCTCGGGAGAAGAAATATGTAACATATAATGGTAGAAATATTAGGTTGGCAACAGACCTATCCACAGAGTTCTGGCAGGCCAGAAAGGACTGGCATTATATATTCAGAGCACTAAACGAAAACAATATGCAGCCAAGAAGACTATCCAGCTAGGCTGTCATTGAAAATTGAAGGAGAGATAAAAAGCTTCCAGGACAAACAAAAACTGAAGGAATTTGCAAACATGAAACCAGCCCTACAAGAAATATTGAAAGGGGTCCTGTGAGCAAAGAGAGAGCCTAAAAGCAGCATAGATCAGAAAGGAACACAGACAATATACAGTAACAGTCACCTTACAGGCAATACAATGGCACTAAATTCATATCTTTCAATAGTTACCCTGAATGTAAATGGGCTAAAGGCCCCAAACAAAAGACAAAGTTTATCAGATTGGATAAAAAAACAAGACCCATTGGTATGCTATCTGCAAGAGACTCATTTTAGACCCAAAGACACCTCCAGATTGAAAGTGAGGGGGTGAAAAACAATTTACCATGCTAATAGACACCAAAAGAAAGTTGGGGTGGCAATCCTTATATCAGACAAACTAGATTTTAAAACAAAGACTGTAATAAGAGATGAGGAAGGGCACTATATCATACTGAAAGGGTCATTCCAACGAGAAGATTTGACAATTGTAAATATATATGCCCCTAACATGGGAGCAGCCAATTGTATAAGGCAATTAATAACAAAAGCAAAGAAACTCATCGACAATAATACAATAATAGTGTGGGATTTTAACACCCACTCAATGAAATGGACAGATCATCTAAGCAGAAGATCAAGAAGGAAATAAAGACTTTAAACGACACACTGGACCAAATGGACTTCACAGACGTGTTCAGAGCATTCCATCCCAAAACAAGAGAATACACATTCTTCTCTAGTGCCCATGGAACATTCTCCAGAATAGATCACATCCTAGGTCACAAATCGGGTCTCAACGGGTAACAAAAGATTGGGATCATTCTCTAAATATTTTCAGAGCACAGTGCTTTGAAACTAGAACTCAATCACAAGAGGAAAATCAGAAAGAACTCAAATACACGGAGGCTAAAGAGCATCCTACTAAAGAATGAATGGGTCAACCAGGAAATAAAAGAATTAAAAAAATTCATAGAAACAAATGAAAATGAAAACACCACTATTCAAAATCTTTCGGATGCAGCAAAGGCAGTCCTAAGAGGAAAGTATATAGCAATACAAGCCTTTCTCAAGAAACAAGAAAGGTCTCAAAAACACAACCTAAACCTACACCTAAAGGAGCCAGAGAAAGAACAGCAAATAAAGCCTAAACCCAGCAGGAGAAGAGAAATAATAAAGATCAGAGCAGAAATCAATGAAATAGAGACCAAAAGAACAGTAGAACAGATCAAAGAAAGTAGGAGTTGGTTCTTTGAAAGAATTAACAAGATTGATAAACCCCTAGCCAGAAATATCAAAAAGAAAAGAGAAATGACCCAAATCAACAAAATCATGAACGAAAGGGGAGAGATTACAACCAAAACCAAAGAACTAAACAATTATAAGAACATATTATGAGCAACTATATACCAGCAAATTAGATAACCTGGAAGAAATGGATGGATTTCTAAGGATGTATCAACTACCAAAACTGAACCAGGAAGAAATAGAAAACCTGAACAGACCTATAACAACTAAGGAAATTGAAGCAGTCATCAAAAATCCCCAACAAACAAAAGGCCAGGACCAGATGGCTTCCCAGGGGAATTCTACCAAACATTTAATATTTATTTTTTTATTATGTTAATCACCATACATTACATCATTAGTTTTTGATATAGGGTTCCGTGATTCATTGTTTGCCTATAACAACGAGTGCTCCAGTCAGTTCGTGCCCTCTTTAATACCCATCACTAGGCTAAACTATCCCACCCACCACTTTCCCCTCTAGAACCCTGTTTGTCTCTCAGAGTCCATAGTCTCTCATGGTTCGTCTCCCCCTCCGATTTCCCCCTTCATTTTTCCCTTCCTACTATCTTCTTTTTTATTGTTATGTTAATAACCATACATTACATCATTAGTTTTTGATGTAGAGTTCCATGATACATTTTTTGTGCATAACACCCAGTGCTCCACGCAGATTGTGCCCTCTTTAATACCCATCACCAGGCTAACCCATACCCCCACCCCCTCCCCTCTAGAACCGTCAGTTTGTTTTTCAGAGTCCATCGTCTCTCATGGTTCGTCTCCCCCTCCGATTTACTCCCCTTCATTCTTCCCCTCATGCTACCTTCTTCTTCTTTTTTTCCATAATATATATTGCATTATTTGTTTCAGAAGTACAGATCTGTGATTCAACAGTCTTTCACAATTCACAGCGCTCACTATAGCACATACCCTCCCCAAAGTCTATCACTCAGCCAGCCCATCCCTCCCACCCCCACCACTCCAGCAACCCTGAGTTTGTTTCCTGAGATTAAGATTCCTCCTATCAGTGAGGTCATAGGATACATGTCTTACTCTAATTTTTTTTCACTCAGCATAACACCCTCCACTTCCATCCACGTCATTGCAAATGGCAAAACAAATTCCTTTTTATGGTTGCATAATATTCCATTGTGTATATATACCACCTCTTCTTTATCCATTCATCTGTCGATGGACATTTTGGCTCTTTCCACATTTTAGTTATTGTGGACATTGCTGCTATAAACATTGGGGTGCACGTACCCCTTCGGATCCCTAAATTTGTATCTTTGTGGTAAATACCCAGTAATGCAGTTGCTGGATCGTATGATAGCTCTATTTTCAACTGTTTGAGGAACCTACATACTGTTTTCCAGAGTGGTTGCACCAGCTTGCATTCCCACCAACAGTGTAGGAGGGTTCCCCTTTCTCCGCATCCCCACCAACATCTCTCGTTTCCTGACTTGTTAATTTTAGCCATTCTGACTGGTGTCAGGTGGTATCTCATTGAGGTTTTGATTTCAATTTCCCTGCGGCCGAGCGATGTTGAGCAATTTTTCATGTGTCCGTTCGCCATTTGGATGTCTTCTTTGGAAAAATGTCTGTTCATGTCTTCTGCCCGTTTCTTAACCAATTTTTTTTAAGATTTATTTATTTATTTTGAGAAAGTGAGAATGAGAGAGAGAGAGAGAGAGAACATGAGAGCGGGGAGGGTTAGAAGGAGAAGCAGACCCCTCGCCGAGCAGGGAGCCTGATGCGGGACTCGATCCTGAGACTCCAGGATCATGACCTGAGCTGAAGGCAGTTGCTTAACCAACTGAGCCACCCAGGCACCCCTCTTCTACCCATTTCTTGATTGGATAATTTGTTCTTTGGGTGTTGAGTTGGATAAGTTCTTTATAGATTTTGGTTACTAGCGCTTTATCTGATATGTCATTTGCAAATATTTTCTCCCATCCTGTCGGTTGTCTTTTGGTTTTGTGGACTGTTTCTTTTGCTGTGCAAAAGCTTTTTATCATGATAAAATCCCAATAGTTCATTTTTGCCCTTGCTTCCCTTGCCTTTGGCGATGTTTCTAGGAAGAAGTTGCTGCGGCTGAGGCCGAAGAGGTTGCTACTTGTGTTCTCCTTTAGGATTTTGATGGACTCCTGTCTCACATTTAGGTCTTTCAAGCATTTGGAGTCTATTTTTGTGTGTGGTGTAAGGAAATGGTCCAGTTTCATTCTTCTGCATGTGGCTGTCCAATTTTCCCAACAGCATTTGTTGAAGAGACTGTCTTTTTTCCATTGGACATTCTTTCCTGCTTTGTCAAATATTAGTTGACCATAGAGTTGAGGGTCCATTTCTGGGCTCCTTATTCTGTTCCACTGATCAATGCATCTGTTTTTGTGCCAGTACCATAATGTCTTGATGATGACAGCTTTGTAATAGAGCTGGAAGTACGGAATTCTGATGCCGCCAGCTTTGCTTTTCTTTTTCAAGATTCCTCTGGCTATTTGGGGTCTCTTCTGGTTCCATACAAATTTTAGGATTATTTGTTCCATTTCTTTGAAAAAAGTGGATAGTATTTTGATGGGGATTGCATTGAATGTGTAGATTTCTCTAGATAGCATTGACATCTTCACAATGTTTGTTATTCCAATCCAGGAGCATGGAAAGTTTTTCCATTTCTTTGTGTCTTCTTCAATTTCTTTCATGAGTATTTTATAGTTTTCTGAGTACAGATCCTTTGCCTCCTTGGTTAAATTTATTCCTAGGTATCTTATGGTTTTGGGTGCAATTGTAAATGGGATCGACTCCTTAATTTCTCTCTCTTCTGTCTTGTTGTTGGTGTATAGGAATGCCACTGATTTCTGTGCATTGATTTTATATCCTGCTACTTTACTGAATTCCGGTATGAGTTCTAGCAGTTTTGGGGTGGAGTTCTTTGGGTTTTCCACATACAGTATCATATCATCTGCAAAGAGTGAGAGTTTGACTTCCTCCTTGCCGGTTTGGATGCCTTTGATTTCTTCTTGTTGTCTGATTGCTGTGGCTAGGACTTCTAATACTATGCTGAATAGCAATGGTGATGGTGGACATCCCTGCCATGTTCCTGACCTTAGGGGAAAAGCTCTCAGCTTTTCCCCATTGAGAATGATATTCGCTGTAGGTTTTTCATAGATGGCTTTTATGATATTGAGGTATGTACACTCTATCCCTATACTCTGAAGAGCTTTGATCAAGAAAGGATGCTGTACTTTGTCAAATGCTTTTTCTGCATCTATTGAGAGGATCATATGATTCTTGTTCTTTCTTTTGTTAATATATTGTATCACATTGATTGATTTGTGGATGTTGAACCAAACTTGCAGCCCAGGGATAAATCCCACTTGGTCATGGTCAATAATCCTTTTAATGTACTGTTGGATCCCATTGGCTAGTATTTTGGTGACACTTTTTGCATCCATGTTCATCGAGGATATTGGTCTGTAATTCTCCTTTTTGATGGGGTCTTTGTCTGGTTTTGGGATGAAGGTAATGCTGGCCTCATAAAATGAGTTTGGAAGTTTTCCTTCCATTTCTATTTTTTGAAACAGTTTCGGGAGAATAGGTATTAATTCTTCTTTAAATGTCTGATAGAATTCCCCTGGGAAGCCATCTGGCCCTGGGCTTTTGTTTGTTGGGAGATTTTTGATGACTGCTCAATTTCTTTAGTGGTTATAGGTCTGTTCAGGTTTTCTATTTCTTCCTGGTTCAATGTTGATGGTTGATACATCTCTAGGAATGCATCCAAATCTTCCAGGTTATCTAATTTGCTGGCATAGAGTTGCTCATAATATGTTCTTATAATTGATTGTATTTCTTTGGTGTTGTTTGTGATCTCTCCTCTTTCATTCATGATTTTGTTGATTTGGGTCATTTCTCTTTTCTTTTTGATAAGTCTGGTCGGGGGTTTATCAATCTTGTTAATTCTTTCAAAAAACCAACTCTTAGTTTCGTAGATCTGTTCTACTGTTCTTTTGGTTTCTAGTTCATTGATTTCTGCTCTGAGCTTTATTATTTCTCTTCTCCTGCTGGGTTTAGGCTTTATTTGCTGTTTTTCCTCTAGCTCCTTTAGGTGTAGGGTTAGGTTGTGTATTTGAGACCTTTCTTGTTTCTTGAGAAAGGCTTGTATTGCTATATACTTTCTTCTTAGGACTGCCTTTGCTGTATCCCAAAGATTTTGAACAGTTGTGTTTTCATTTTCATTGGTTTCCATGAATTTTTTTAATTCTTCTTTAATTTCCTGGTTGACCCATTCATTCTTTAGTAGGATGCTCTTTAGCCTCCATGTATTTGAGTTCTTTATGACTTTCCTCTTGTGATTAAGTTCTAGTTTGAAAGCATTGTACTCTGAAAATATGCAAGGAATAATCCCAATCTCTTGGTACCAGTTGACACCTGTTTTGTGACCTAGGATATGATCAATTCTGGAGAATGTTCCATGAGCACTAGAGAAGAATGTGTATTCCGTTGCTTTGGGATGGAATGTTCTGAATACGTCTGTGAAGTCCATTTGGTCCAATGTGTCGTTTAAAGTCTTTATTTCCTTGTTGATCTTTTGCTTAGATGATCTGTCCATTTCAGTGAGGGGGGAGTTAAAGTCCCCCACTATTATTGTATTGTTTCAATGTGTTTCTTTGCTTTTGTTACTAATTGCCTTATATAATTGGCTGCTCCCATGTTAGGGGCATAGATATTTACAATTGTTAGATCTTCTTGTTGGATAGACCCTTTAAGTAGAATATAGTGTCCTTCTTCATCTCTTATTACAGTCTTTGATTTAAAATCTAATTTGTCTGATATAAGAATTGCCACCCCAGCTTTCTTTTGGTGTCCATTAGCATGGTAAATTGTTTTCCACCCCCTCACTTTCAATCTGGAGGTGTCTTTGGGTCTAAAATGAGTCTCTTTCAGACAGCATATTGATGGGTCTCGTTTTTTAATCCAATCTGATAGCCTATGTTTTTTGATTGGGGCATTTGGACCATTTACATTCAGGGTAACTATTGAAAGATATGAATTTAGTGCCATTGTATTGCCTGTAAGGTGACTGTTACTGTATATTGTCCGTGTTCCTTTCTGATCTATGCTGCTTTTAGGCTCTCTCTTTGCTTAGAGGACCCCTTTCAATATTTCTTGGAGGGCTGGTTTCATGTTTGCAAATTCCTTCAGTTTTTGTTCGTCCTGGAAGCTTTTTATCTCTCCTATTTTCATTGACAACCTAGCTGGATAGTTTTCTTGGCTGCATATTTTTCTCGTTTAGTGCTCTGAAGATATCATGCCAGTCCTTTCTGGCCTGCCAGGTCTCTGTGGATAGGTCTGTTGCCAAGCTAATATTTTTACCATTGTAGGTTACATATCTCTTCTCCAGAACTGCTTTCAGGATTTTCTCTTTGTTCTGAGACTCGTAAGTTTTACTATTAGATGCCGGGGTGTTGACCTATTTTTATTGATTTTGAGAGGGGTTCTCTGTGCCTCCTGGTTTTTGATGCCTGTTTCCTTCCCCATATTAGGGAAGTTCTCTGCTATAATTTGCTCCAATATACCTTCTGCCCCCCTCTCTCTTTCTTCTTCTTCTGGGATCCCAATTATTCTAATGTTGTTTCATCTTATGGTATCACTTATCTCTGGACTTCTGCCCTGGTGATCCTGTAGTTGTTTATCTCTCTTTTTCTCAGCCTCTTTATTTTCCATCATTTGGTCTTCTATATCGCTGATTCTCTCTTCTGACTCATTTATCCTAGCAGTTAGAGCCCCCATTTTTAATTGCACCTCATTAATAGCCTTTTTGATTTCGACTTGGGTAGATTTTAGTTCTTTTATTTCTCCAGAAAGGGTTTCTCTAATAACTGGCACGCTTTTTTCAAGCCCAGCTAGTATTTTTAAAGTCATGATTCTGAACTCTAGGTCGGACATCATACTAATGTCCGTATCGAGTAGGTCCCTGGCAGATGGTACTACCTCTTGTTCTTTATGTTGAGGTGATTTTTTTCGTCTTGTCATTTTTTCCAGAGGAGAATAGATGAATGGGAGAACAAAATGCTAACAGGTTAAAAACGTCCCCAGAAAATATACTCTATACAAATCAGAAAAGACCTAAAACCAGGGGAAAAGAAAGGGAAAGAAGGAAAAAAGAAAGAGAAAAAAAAAGAAAAAGAAAAAGAAAAAGATAAAAACAAAGAAAAATAGAACAAAAAAATATAATCAAATATAATCAAGCTAGTGCCTATATCAGTGCCACACACTAGATTTTGGGCATATTTTGGTCTGTTAGAAGAAAGTGCCTCCTAAAATTTTAAAGGAAGAAATATTTACATGTGTACAAAATAAGGCTTGATACATTGAAGGGATGGAAGATGACCCTAAAGATGAAAATTATAAAAGACTTTATAAAAGGAATTGAAAAGATAAGAAGTTGTTTGAAAAAAGAAAAAAGAAGATTTTTTTAAAAAAGAGAAAAAAAGGGAGAGAATGTGATCAGGCAGGAGACTAGAACAAAGCCATACACTAGTGATTTAGGGTATATTTTGATCTGTTAGAAGAAATTGTATCTCAAAATTTTAGAGAGCACAACATATATATATATATATATATATATATATATATATATATA
>NW_027397102.1:4446364-4449696 GCF_003265705.2 Callorhinus ursinus | reverse complement strand
GAAGGGATAAAATATGACTCAAAAATGAAAAATAAAAAATGTTTTTTAAAAAGGCGATTGATAAGATGTTGGTTGAAAAAGGGAAAAAGAAAAATTCAAAAACAAACAGTTAAAAAAATTAACTTTGAAAAACTAATGAATCATGGTAAAAAAGCCATGAATTCTATGTGGAGTATTCCCCTAGCACTGGAGTTCTCCTGTTCTCCTTGAACGGTAAACTTGGTCTTGCCTTGCTGGCTGTTCGTGCTGATCTTCTGGGGGAGGGGCCTGTTGCCATGGTTCCCAAATGTCTTTGTTGGAGGCGGAATTGCCCCGCGCTTGTCCATTGGGCTAAGCAATCTGCTCGCGTTTGCTCTCAGGAGCTTTTGTTCCCTCCAAGCTCTCAGTACAGCTTTGGAGGACCAGAGCATAAATGGTGGCCTCCCAATCTCTGCACAGAGGAGCTGAGAACTCAGGGCCCCGCTCCTCAGTGCGCCCCCAGAGAAAAGCAGTCACTCCTGTCTCCCCGGTCTCCAGCCAGACTCCGTGCTCACCCAGCCTGTGACCAAGCCTTTCTATCTCTGGCACCCGACCTCGTGTGGAGTCTCCAAACCCAGCAGATTCCTGTGGTGCGCTCTCGCGCCACTCCTCCCAGGGGAGGAGAGGGAGTCTTCCAAGCTCTGCCACTTAT
The DNA here is from genome assembly GCF_003265705.2 of Callorhinus ursinus. Taxonomy (NCBI): domain Eukaryota; kingdom Metazoa; phylum Chordata; class Mammalia; order Carnivora; family Otariidae; genus Callorhinus; species Callorhinus ursinus. The sequence goes on along the minus strand of NW_027397102.1, from coordinate 4,449,026 downwards.
TGGGTCCCTGCTGGAGGACCAGTGGCCTGACTGGGCCGCGGATCACAGTTTAGGGCAACTCCGAGCTGAGAGCCCGCGCCTCGGCTCCATCTCTGCAGCCGGCTTCCCCGCTCTTATACCCGGGAGCTCTGCTGCACTCAGGCACCCCCGGTCTTTTCGTGACCCCAAGGGTCCTGAGACGACACTGTCCTGCGAGGATTCTACCCCCCGCTTAGCCACTGGAGCGAAGTCCCTCAGCGGAGCCGACTTCTTAAAAGTTCTGATTTTGTGCTCCGTGGCTCTATCACTTGCCATAAGCGGCTGACAGAGGCCCCCTCTCCTGCCGTCTATCCTCCCGAATATCGCCTCGGATTCACTTCTCTGCACGTCCTACGTTCCAGTAAGTGGTCGCTTTTCTATTCAGAGTTGTTGCTATTCTTTTCTTTGATCTCCTGTTGAGTTCGTAGGTGTTTAAAATGGTTTGATCCCTATTCAGCTGAATTCCTGAGACCAGACGAAATTCAGGTCTCCACTCCTCCGCCATCTTGCTCTGTGACTCTACCAAATATTTAAAGAAGAATTAATACTTATTCTTCTGAAACAGTTGCAAAAAATACAAATGGAAGGAAAACTTCCAAACACGTTTTATGAGGCCACCATTACCTTGATCCCCAAACCAGACAAAGACCCCATCAAAAAGGAGAATTACAGACCAATATCTTTCATGAATATGGATGCAAAATTCTCACCAAAATACTAGCCAATAGGATCCAATGGTGCATTAAAAGGATTATTCACCACGACCAAATGGGATTTCTCCCTGAGCTGCAAGGTTAGTTCAACATCCGCAAATCAATCAATGTGATACAATACATTAACAAAGAAAACCAAGAATCATATGATCCTCGCAATAGATGCAGAAAAAGTATTTGACAAAGAACAGCATCTTTTCTTGATCAAAACTCTTTAGAGTATAGGGATAGAGGGTACATACCTTAATATCATAAAAACCATCTATGAGAAACCTACAGTGAATATCATTCTCAATGGGCAAAAACTGAGAGCTCTCCCTCTAAGGTCAGGAACGCAGCAGGGATGTCCACTATCACCACTGCTCTTCAACATAGTATTAGAAGTCCTAGACACAGCAATCAGACAACAACAAAAAAAAAATAAAAGGCATCCGAAATGGCAAAGAAGAAGCCAAACTCTCACTTTTTACAGATCATATGATACTTTATGTGGAAAACCCAAAGACTCCATCCCAAAACTGCTAGAACTCATACAGGAATTCAGTAAAGTGGCAGGATATAAAATCAATACACAGAAATCAGTGGCATTTCTATACACCAACAAAAAGACAGAAGAGAGAGAAATTAAAGAGTCGATCCCATTTACAATTGCACCCAAAATCATAAGATATCTGGGAATAAATCTAACCAAAGAGGCAAGCAATCTGTACTCAGAAAACTATAAAATACTCATGAAAGAAATTGAGGAAGACACAAAGAAATGGAAAAACGTTCCATGCTCATGGATTGGAAGAACAAATATTGTGAAGATGTCAATGCTACCTAGAGCAATCTACACATTCAATGCAATCCCCATCAAAATACCATCCACTTTTTTCAACGAAATGGAACAAATAATCCTAAAATTTGTATGGAACCAGAAGAGACCCCAAATAGCCAGAGGAATATTGTAAAAGAAAAGCAAAGCTGGCGTCCTCACAATTCAGGTCTTCCAGCTCTATTACAAAGCTGTCATCATCAAGACAGTATGGTACTGGCACAAAAACAGACACCTAGATCAATGGAACAAAATAGAGAGCCCAGAGATGGACCCTCAACTCTATGGTTAACTAATCTTTGACAAAGCAGGAAAGAATGTCCAATGGAAAAAAGACAGTCTCTTCAACAAATGGTGCTGGGAAAATTGGACAGCCACATGCAGAAGAATGAAACTGGACCATTTTCTTACACCACACACAAAAATAGACTCAAAATGGATAAAAGACTTAAATGTGAGACAGGAGTCCATCAAAATATTAAAGGGGAACACAGGCAGCAACCTCTTCGAACTCAGCCTCAGCAACTTCTTCCTAGAAACATCGCCAAAAGCAAGGGAAGCAAGGGCAAAAATGAACTATTGGGACTTCACCAAGATAAAAAGCTTTTGCACAGCAAATGAAACAGTCAACAAAACCAAAAGAGAACCAACAGAATGGGAGAAGATATTTGCAAATGACATAACAGAAAATGGGCTAGTATCCAAACTCTATAAAGAACTTATCCAACTCAACACCCAAAGAACAAATAATCTAATCAAGAAATGGGCAGAAGTCATGAACAGACATTTTTCCAAAGAAAACATCCAAACGGCCAATAGACACATGAAAAAGTGCTCAACATCGCTCGGCATCAGGGAAATCCAAATCAAAACCTTAATGAGATACCACCTAACACCAGTCAGAATGGCTAAAATTAATAAGTCAGGAAATGACAGATGTTCATGGGGATGCGGAGAAAGGGGAAAACTCCTACACTGTTGGTGGGTATGCAAGCTGGTGAAACCACTCTGGAATACGGTATGGAGCTTCCTCTAAAAATTGAAAATAGAGCTACCATATGATCCAGCAATTACACTACTGGGTATTTACCCCAAAGATACAAATATAGGGATC
>NW_027397102.1:4268853-4446264 GCF_003265705.2 Callorhinus ursinus | reverse complement strand
ATATATATATATATATATATATATATATATATATATATATGCAATGGAATATTATACAGCCATCAAAAGGAATGAGATCTTGCTATTTGCAATGACATGGATGGAACTGGAGGGTGTTTTGCTGAGTGAAATAAGTCAATCAGAGAAAGACATGTTTCATATGACCTCACTGATATGAGGAATTCTTAATCTCAGGAAACAAACTGACGGTTGCTGGAGTAGGGGTGGGGTGGGAGTGTTTGGGTGGCTGGGTGATAGACATTGGGGAGGGTATGTGCTATGGTGAGCACTGTGAATTTTGCAAGTCTGTTGAATCACAGATCTGTACCTCTGGAACAAATAATGCAATATATGTTAAGGAAAAAAAAGAAGATATCAGGAGGGGAAGATTGAACGGGGGGAAATCAGAGGGGGAGATGAACCATGAGAAACGATGGGACTCTGAAAAATAAACTGAGGGTTCTAGAGGAGAGGGGATGGGGGGATGGGTTAGCCTGGTGATGGGTATTAAAGAGGGTATGTTCTGCATGGAGCACTTGGTGTTATGCACAAACAATGAATCATGGAACACGACATCAAAAACTAATGATGTAATGTATGGTGATTAACATAACAATAAAAATTAAGGAAAAATTTTAAAAAACTGTTAAAAGAAAAAAATGAGTGCCAGTCATCATGTTGGCTATAGTCTAGGGGGAGTAGACAGACAATAAATAAGATGAACAAATAAAAAATAAAATAAAATAAATAAAAAAAAGTTCATGGAAACAAATGAAAATGAAAACACAACTGTTCAAAATCGTTGGGATGCAGCAAACCAGTCCTAAGAGGAAAGGATATAGCATACAAGCCTTTCTCAAGAAGCAAAAAAGTTCTCAAATACACAACCTAACCCTACAACTAAAGGAGCTGGAGAAAGAACAGCAAATAAAGCCTAAACCCAGCAGGAGAAGAGAAATAAAAAAGATCAGAGCAGAAATCAATGAAATAGAAACCAAAAGAACAGAAGAAGAGATCAACGAAACTAGGAGCTGTTTTTTGAAAAAATTAATGATTGATAAACCTCTGGCCAGACTTATCAAAAAGAAAAGAGAAAGGACCCAAATCAATAAAATCATGAATGAAAGAGGAGAGATCACAACCAACACCAAAGAAATACAAACAATTATAAGAACATATTATGAGTGCGGTGCCTGGGTGGCTAAGTTGGTTAAGCGACTGCCTTGGGCTCAGGTGATGATCCTGGAGTCCCTGGATCAAGTCCCGCATCAGGGTCCCTGCTCAGCGAGGAGCCTACTTCTCCCTCTAACCTTCCCCCCTCTCATGTACTCTCTCTCTCTCATTCTCGCTCTCTCAAATAAATCAATAAATATTTTTTCTTAAAAAAAGAACGTATTATGAGCTACAATATTCCAGCAAATTAGATAATCTAGAAGAAATGGATGCATTCCCAGAGATGTATAAACTACCAAAACTAAACCAGGAAGAAATAGAAAACCTGAACAGACCCATAAACACTAAGTAAATTGAAACAGTCATCAAAAATCTCCTAATAAACAAGAGCCCAGGCCAGATGGCTTCCCAGGGGAATTCTACCAAACATTTAAAGAAGAATTAATACCTATTCTCCCGAAACTGTTCCAAAAAATAGAAATGGAAGGAAAACTTCCAAACTCATTTTATGAGGCCAGCATTACCTTGATCCCAAAACAGACAAGGACCCCATCAAAAAGGAGAACTACAGACCACTATCTTTGATGAATATGGATGCAAAAATTCTCACCCAAATACCAGCCAATAGGATCCAACAGTACATTAAACGGATTATTCACCATTACCAAGTGGTATTTATTCCTGGGCTGCAAGGTTGGTTCAACATCCACAAATCAATCAATGTGATACATCACATTAATAAAAGAAAGAACAAGAACCATATGATACTCTCAACTGAGGCAGAAAATCATTTCACAAGTGCAGCATCCGTTCTTGATTAAAACTCTTCACAGTGTAGGGACAGATGGTACATACCTCAATATCGTAAAAGCCATTTATGAAAACCCCACAGCAAATATCAATCTCAATGGGGAAAAACTGAAATTTCTCCTATGGTCTGGGACATGACAGGTATGACCAGTATCACCACTGCTATTCAACATAGTATTAGAAGTCCTAGCCTCAGCAATCAGACAACAGAAAGAAATACAAGGCATCCAAATTGGCAAAGAAGAAATCAAGCTCTCCCTCTTTGCAGATGATATTATACTGTATGTGGAAAACCCAAAAGACTCCACCCCCAAAACTGCTAGAACTCATACAGGAATTCAGTAAAGTGGCAGGATATAAAATCAATGCACAGAAATCAGTTGCATTTCTATACAACAACAAGACAGAATAAAGAAAAACTGGGGAGTCGATCCCATTTACAATTGCACCAAAAACCATAAGATATCTAGGAATAAATCTAACCAAAGAGCCAAAGGATCTGTAATCAGAAAACTGTAGAATACTCATGAAAGAAATTGAGGAAGACACAGTGAAATGGAAAAACGTTCCATGCTCATGGATTGGAAGAAAAAATATTTGAAGATGTCAATGCTACCTAGAGCAATCTACATATTTAATGCAAGCCCTATCAAAATACCATCAATATTCTTCAAAGAAATGGAACAAATAATCCTAAAATTTGTATGGAACCAGAAAGGACCCCGAATAGCCAGAGGAATGTTGTAAAAGAAAAGCAAGGCAAGTGGCATCACAATTCCTGACTTCAAGCTCTATTACAAACCTGTCATCATGAAGGCAGTATGGTACTGGCACAAAAACAGACACATAGATCAATGGAACAGAATAGAGAGCCCAGAAATGGACCCTCAACTCTATGGTCACCTAATCTTTGACAAAGCAGGGAGGAATGTCCAATGGAAAAAAGACAGTCTCTTCAACAAATGGTGTTGGGATAGTTGGACAGCCACATGCAGAAGAATGAAACTGGACCATTTCCTTACACCACACACAAAAATAGACTCAAAATGGATAAAAGACTTAAATGTGAGGCAGGAGTCCATCAAAATCCTAGAGTAGAATACAGGCAGCAACCACTTCGACCTCAGCCTCAGCAACTTCTTCCTAGAAACATCGCCAAAGGCAAGGGAAGCAAGGGCAGCAAATTCAAATCAAAACCACATTGAGAGAGAGAAGGAAAGATGGCGGAGGAGTAGGGAACCCTATTTCAACTGGTCCCCGGAATTGAGTTGGATATCTACCAGACCACTCTGAGCACCCATGAAATCAGCCTGAGATGTAAGAAGATCTGGATCTCTACAAACAGAATATCACAGGTGTGGTTTTGAGGTAGGAAGCAGGGAGCCTTGATTCCGTGGGCAGATTTCAGAGGATAAACGCCACGGAGGGTGCCTGGCCATGGGGGTCCTACACCGCCAGTGAGCGACAGCCTCACATGCTGGGGACGGGGCACAGACTCGCAGACTGGCAGCGGCGGGGAAAGGACTTTAAGGCAGCCCCCAGGGCAGAATCCTGGATTGGCAGGGTCGCGTGTGCGAACAGGAAGCGACTGGACATTTTAGAAGCACAAAGGGCAGAGACGTACTCTGACCTGGAGGCAGGACTGGGAGCGCTGCGGAGGGGCACACAACCCAGGACACTGCAGTTTATAGCAGCACGGACAGAAATGGAGGCAGTGTGGCCTGGAGAGCTCACTGAAAAACAGACTGAGGTCTCTCTGCTCTGAGGCAGAGGATTGGAAATGGTCTGTTCTGCTCTGACTCCCAGAAGAGACGTGGAAAGCCGCCAGGGAAAGCTGCCAGAGAACAAAAGCTCCAAAAACTGATTCCCGCTGAGCCCATCCCCCGCCTCAGGGGGACAGGGCAACCCCGCCCAAACAGGGTTGCCTGAGTAACAGCACAGCAGGCCCCAGAAGACAGGCTGGGAAAACAAGAGGCCAACCTTAAGGTCCCAAGAAAACAGGTGCATCTTGCTTGGGTTCTGGTCAATAATTTGGACTCTATACATTCCCTCAAACACCCATCAACAGAATGACTAGGAGGAGGAACCCCCAAAATATAAAAGATGCAGAGATTGACTTATGCTGCAGATTTACAAATGGATGCAGATTTAACCAAGATGTCGGAGATGGAATTCAGGCTAGCCATTGTAAAGACAATGGCTAGAATGGAGAAATCAATTAATGGCAACACAGAGTCTCTAAGGGCAGAAGTGAAAACTGAATTGGAAGAACTTAAAAATGCTATCAGTGAGATCAATCCAATCTAGATAATCTAACAGCTGGGGTAACTGAGGCAGAAGAACAAATAAGCGACCTGGAAGACAAAATAATAGATAAAAAGGGAAAAGAGGAGGACAGGGAAAAACAACTCAGAATCCATGAAAATAGAATCAGAGAAATAATTGACACCGAAGCATTCCAATGTCAGAATAATTGGAATCCCAGAGGGAGTGGAGAGAGAAAGAGGACTAGAAGATGTATTTGAGCAAATCGTAGCTGAGAACCTCCCTAATCTGGGGAATGAAACAAAAATTCACATCCTAGAGGGAAAGAGGACCCCTCCCAAGATCAAGGAAAACAGGCCAACACCCCAGCATGTAATAGTAAAACTTGTAAATCTTAGAACTAAAAAAACCATCTTAAGGGCAGTTGGGGGAAGAGACTCCTTACGTAGAGAGGGAGGAACATCAGAATAACGTCAGACCTAGCCACACAGACCTGGGAAGCCAGAAAGGCCTGGCAAGACATATTCAGGGTACTAAATGAGAAGAACATGCACCCAAGAATACTTTATCCGGCAAGGCTATCATTTAGAATGGATGGAGAGATGCAGAGCTTCCAAGACCAGCAGAAACTGAAAGAATATGTGACCACTAAGCAGGCCCTGCAAGAAATATTAAGGGGGGGTTCTATAAAAGGAGAAAGACCCCAAGAGTGATATAAAACAGAAATTTACAGGGACAATCTATAAAAACAATATCTTCACAGGCAACATGATGACAATTAATTCATATCTTTCAATAATCACTCTCAACGTGAATGGCCTAAATGCTCCCATAAAACAGCACAGGGTTGCAGATAAAAAGACAGGACCCATCCATATGCTGCCTACAAGAGACTCATTTTGAACCTAAAGATACATCCAGACTGAAAGTGAAGGGCTGGAGATCCATCTTCCATGCCAGCGGACCGCAAAAGAAAGCTGGGGTAGCAATTCTTACATCAGAAAAACTAGATTTTAAACTAAAGTCTGTAATTAGAGACACAGAAGGACACTATCTCATTCTTAAAGGGTCTATCCAACAAGAAGATCTAACAGTTGTAAATATCTATGTCCCCAATATGGGAGCAGCCATCTACGTGAGCCAACTCTTAACCAAAATAAAGAGTCATATTGATAACAATACGTTAATTGTTGGAGACCTCAATATTCCACTCTCAGCAATGGACACATCATCTAAGCAGAAAATCAAAAAGGAAACAAGAGCTTTGAATGATACACTGGACCAGATGGACCTCATAGATATTTACAGAACATTTCACCCTAAAACAACAGAATACTCATTCTTCTCGAGTGCACATGGAACTTTCTCCAGAATAGTCCACATACTGGGTCACAAATCTGGTCTCAACCGATACCTAAAGATTCAGATTATTCCCTGCATATTCTCAGACCAAAATGCTTTAAAACTGGAACTCAATCACAAGAAAAAAATTGGCAGAAATTCAAACACTTGGAAGCTAAAGACCACTCTGCTCAGGAATGTTTGGGTCAACCAGGAAACCAAAGAAGAACTTAAACAATCCATGGAGATCAATGAGAACGAAAACACATTGGTCCAAAACCTATGGGATACTGGAAAGGCGGTCCTAAGGAGGAAATACATAGCCATCCAAGCCTCACTCAAAAAAAAAAAAAAAAAAAAAAACCAGAAAAATCCCGAATTCACCAACTAACTCTACACCCTAAAGAACTAGAGAAAAAGCAAAAAAATGATGCCTAAGCCATGCATTAGAAGAGAAATAATCAAAATTAGAGGAGAAATCAATGAATTAGAAACCAGAAACACAGTAGATCAGATCAATGAAACTAGAAGTTGGTTCTTTGAAAGAATTAATAAGATCGATAAAGCAGTGGCCAGACTTATCCAAAAGAAAAGAGAAAGGACCCAAATTAATAAAATTATGAATGAAAGGGGAGAGATCACGACTAACACCAAGGAAATAGAAACAATTATTAGAAATTATTAGCAACAACTACATGCCAATAAACTGAGCAATCTGGATGAAAAGGAGGCCTTCTTGGAAACCTATACGCTGCCAAGACTGAAACAGGAAGAAATTGACAACCTGAATAGGCCAATAACCAGTAACAAGATTGAAGTAGTGATCAAAAACCTCCCAAAAAACAAGAGTCCAGGGCCTGATGGATTCCCTGGGGAATTCTACCAAACATTCAAAGGAGAAATAATACCTATTCTACTGAAGCTGTTTCAAAAAAATAGAAACAGAAGGAAAGCTTCCAGACTCATCTTATGAGGCCACCATTACCTTAATCCCCAAACCAGGCAAAGACCCCATCAAAAAGGAGAATTTCAGACCGATATCCCTGATGCATATGGATTTCAAAATCCTCAGCAAAATCCTAGCTAGTAGGATCTAACAATACATTAAAAGGATCATCCACCATGACCAAGTGGGATTTATCCCTGGGATGCAAGGGTGGTTCAATATTCGCAAATCAATCAATGTGATAGAACACATTAATAAGAGGAGGGAGAAGAACCCTATGGTCCTCTCAATTGATGCAGAAAAAGCATTTGACAAAATACAACATCCTTTTCTGATTAAAACTCTTCAGAGTATAGGGATAGAGGGAACATTCCTCAAGTTCAGAAAATCCACCTATGAAAAACCCACAACCAATATCATCCTCAATGGGGAAAAGCTGAGAGCATTTCCCTTAAGATCAGGAACACATCAAGGATGCCCACTCTCGCCACTATTGTTCAACATAGTACTAGAAGTCCGAGCAACAGCAATCAGACAACAAAAAGAAATAAAAGGTATTCAAATTGGCAAAGAAGAAGTCAAACTCTCTCTTTTCACAGATGACATACTTTACGTGGAAAACCCGAAAGACTCCACCCCCAAATTACTAGAACTCATACAGCAATTCAGAAATGTGGCAGGTTACAAAATCAATGCACAGAAATCAGTTGCTTTCTTATACACTAACAATGCAACTGTAGAAAGAGAAATTAGAGAAACGATTCCATTTACAATAGCACGAAAAAACGTAAGATACCTCAGGATAAACCTAACCAAAGAGATAAAGAATCTATAGTCTAGGAACCACAGAACACTCATGAAAGAAATTGAAGAAGACACAAAAAGATGGAAAAATATTCCATGCTCATGGATCGGAAGAATAAACATTGTTAAAATGTCTATGCTACCCAGAACAATCTATACCTTCAATGCCATCCCGATCAAAATTCTAATGAAATTTTTCAAAGTGCTGGAACAAACAATCCTAAAATTTGTATGGAATCAGAAAAGACCCCGAATCGCCAAGGAAATATTGAAAAAGAAAAACAAAGCTGGGGGCATCACGTTGCCCGATTTCAAGCTCTATTACAAAACTGTGATCACCAAGACAGCATGGTACTGGCACAAAAACAGACATAGAGACCAATGGAACAGAAGAGAGAACCCAGATATGGACCCTCAACTCTATGGTCAAATAATCTTTGACAAAGCGGGAAAAAACATGGAATGGAAAAAAGACAGTCTCTTCAATAAATGGTGCTGGGAAAATTGGACAGCCACATGCAGTAGAATGAAACTTGACCATTCTCTAACACTATCCACAAAGATAAACTCAAAGTGGATGAAAGACCTCAATATGAGTCAGGCATCCATCAAAATCCTAGAGGAGAACATAGGCAGTAACCTCTTTGACATCGCCCACAGCAACTTCTTTCAAGATACATGTCCAAAAGCTAGTGAAACGAAAGCAAAAATGAACTTTTGGGACTTCATCAAGATAAAAAGCTTCTGCACAGCAAAGGAAACAGTCAGCAAAACACAGAGGCAACCCACAGAATGGGAGAAGATATTTGCAAATGACACTACAGATAAAGGGCTGGTATCCAAGATCTATAAAGAACTTCTCAAACTCAACACCCAAAAAACAAATAATCAAGTCAAAAAGTGGGCAGAGGATATGAAAAGACACTTCTCTGAAGAAGACATACAAATGGCTAATAGACACATGAAAAAATGTTCATCATTATTAGCCGTCAGAGAAATTCCAATCAAAACCACATTGAAATACCACCTTACACCAGTTAGAACGGCAAAAATGAACAGGAAAAGAAACAACAAATGTTGGAGAGGTTGTGCAGAAAGGGGTACCCTCTTACACTATTGGTGGAAATGCAAGTTGGTACAGCCACTTTGGAAAACAGTGTGGAAGTTCTTCAAAAATTTAAAAATAGAGCTACCCTATCACCCAGCAATTGCAGTACTGGGTATTTACCCCAAAGACACAGATGTAGTGAAAAGAAGGGCCATATGCACCCCAACGTTCATAGCAGCAATGTCCACAAGAGTCAAACTGTGGAAAGAGCCGAGATGCCCTTCAACAGATGAATGGATGTGGTCCATATATACAATGGAATATGACTCAGCCATCAGAAAGGATGAATAGCCAACTTTTACATCAACATGGATGGGACTGGAGGAGATTATGCTAAGTGAAATAAGTCAAGCAGAGAAAGTGAATTATTATATGGATTCACTTATTTCTGGAATGTATGGAATAGCATAGAGGACATTAGGAGAAGGAAGGAAAAAATGAGGGGACGTGGAATTGGAGGGAGAGATGAACCATGAGAGACTACGGACTCTGAGAAACAAACAGGGTTTTAGAGGGGAAGGGATAGGGGGTATTGGTTAGCCCGGTGATGGGTATTAAGGAGGGCACGAACTGCATGGAGTACTGGGTGTTTTACGAAAACAATGGAACGTGGATCACCACATCAAAAACTAATGATGTATTGTATGGTGACTAACATAGCATAATAAAATTAAAAAAAAACAATAACAATGGAATAGAAAAAAAACACATTGAGATACCACCCTACACCAGTTAGAATGGCAAAAATTGACAGGGCAAGAAATAACAAATGTTGGAGAGGTTGTGCAGAAAGGGGAACCCTCTTACACTGTTAATGGGAATGCAAGTTGTTACAGCCACTTTGAAAAACAATGTGGAGGTGCCTCAAAAAATTAAGTATAGAGCTACCCTATGACCCAGCAATTACACTCCTGGGTATTTACCCCAAAGACACAGATGTAGTGAAAAGAAGGACCATATGCACCCATATGTTCATAGCAGTAATGTCCGCAATAGCCAAATTGTGGAAAGATCCACGATGCCTTTCAACAGATGAATGGATAAATATGTGGTCCATACATACAATGGAATATTACTCAGCCATCAGAAAGGATGAATACCCAACTTTTACATCAACATGGATGGGAGTGGAGGAAATTATGCTAAGTGAAATAAGTCAAGCAGAGAAAGTCAATTATCATATGGTTTCACTTATTTGTGGAACATAAGGAATAAAATGGAGGACATTAGGAGAAGGAAGGGAAAAATAAAGGTAGGAAATCAGAGGTAAAGATGAACCATGAGAGACTATGGACTTTGAGAAACAAATTGAGGGTTTTGGAGGGGAGGGGGGAGGGGGATGGGTTAGCCCGGTGATGGGTATTTAGGAGGTCATGTACCGCATGGAGCACTGGGTGGTATACAAAAACAATGAATCGTGGATCACCACATCAAAAATGAATGATATTTTGTATGGTGACTAACATAACATAATAAAATAAAATTTTTAGAAAGAAGAAAAAAAGAAAGAAAATCTAATAAATAAATAAATAAATAAATAAGGAATTGATAAGATAAAAAGTTGGTTGAAAAAAGTAAGAAAAACAATTTAAAAAAAAAAGGAGAGACTATTATCAGGTGGGGGACTAGAACAAAGCCATACAGTAGAGATTTAGGGTATATTTTGGTCTGTTAGAAGAAACTGTGTCCCGGGCGCCTGGGTGGCTCAGTTGGTTAAGCGACTGCCTTTGGCTCGGATTATGATCCTGGAGTCCCGGGATCGAGTCCCGCATCGGGCTCCCTGCTCAGCAGGGAGTCTGCTTCTCCCTCTGACCCTCTTCCCTCTCGTGCTCTCTTTCATTCTCTCTCTAATAAAAAAATAAAATCTTTAAAAAAAAAAAGAAAAGAAACTGTGTCCCAAAATTTTAAAAAGAAATTTATATATACACAAAAAATAAGTTTAAATACAATGAAGGGATAGAATATGACTGTAAAAATTAAAATTAAAAAAGATTTTAACCAAAAACTAATGATGTAATATATGGTGATTAACATAACAATAAAAAATTAAAAAAAAATAAAAAAGATTTTAAAAAGGAATTGATAAGGTAAGATGTTGGTCTAAACAGGAAAGAATAAAATTTTACAAAAATAGAAAAAGAAGAAATAAAGAAAATTTAAAAAATTAACTTTGAAAGACTAAAGAATCATGGGGAAAAAGCCATGAATTCTATGTGCTGTATTCTCCTAGCACTGGAGTACTGCAGTTCTCATTGATTGGTAAACTTGGTCTTGGCTGGATGTTCTTGCTGATCTTCCAGGGGAGGGGCCTGTTGCAGTGATTCTCAAATGTCTTTGCCTGAGGTGGAATTGCACCACCCTTGCCAGGGGCCAGGCTAAAGTAATCTGCTTGGGTTTTCTCTTGGTAGCTTTTGTTTCCTGAAAGCTTTCCCTACAGCTTTGGAGGATGAGAATGAAAATGGCGGCCTCCGAATCTCTGGCCTCAGAGGAGCCGAGATCTCGGGGCCCCACTCCTCAGTGAGCCCTTAGAGAAAAGCAGTCAATAACTCCTTTCTCCCTGGTCTCCGGTAGCATGCCATGCTCACCCAACCTGTGACTGAGCGTTTCTGTCTCTGGCACATGACCCCTTTTGGAGTCTCCAAACCCAGCAGATTCCTTCAGTGCACTCCCGTGCTGCTCCTCTTGGGGGAGGAAGGGGAGTCTCCCTGGATCTGCCGCTTGTTGGGTCCCTGCTTGAAGAGCAGTGGCCCGACTGTGCCATGGATCATGCTTATGGCAACCCCGAGCTAAGAGCCCACTCCTTGGCTCATTATTTGTGGCCAGCTTCCCCACTCCGATACCTGGGAGCTCTGCCACACTCAGGCACCCCCAGTCTTTTTGTGACCCTGTGAGTCCTGAGACCACACTGTCCCAGCGAGTGTTCCACCCCCCACTTAGCCATGGAGGCTCCCTGCCCCCACGGTCTATCCCAAATATTGCCTCAGATTCACTTCTCTGCACATCCTACCTTCCAGAAAGTGGTCGCTTTTCTGTTCATAGAATTGCTGTTATTCTTTTCTTTGATCTCCTGTTTAGTTTGTAGGTGTTCAGAATGGTTGATAACTATCTAACTGAATTCCTGGGATCAGACAAAATTTAGGTCTCCTACTCCTCTGCCATCCTGGTCTTCCTCTCAGTTCTTTATCTCTGTTAAGGGTCTCACTGATATCCTCCACTCTTTTCTCCAGTCTAGTTAGTATCTTTATGATCATTACTTTAAATTCTTTATGAGACATATTACCTATATCCATTTTACTTTGGTCTCCTACTGTGGTTTTATCCTTTTCTTTCATTTGGGATAGGTTTCTCTGTCTCTTCACTTTATCTGACATTCTGCACCTGTTTCTATATGTTAGGAAAGTTCAGATTCTTCTCTTGCTCTTAAGGAAAATAGCCTTATGAAAAAGGGCTTCTGTAGTGTCCTTCAGTGCAGTGTCCCCTGTTTCCCAGGGCCTGGCATTTCAGGGAGCATCTCCTATGTGTTTTGCCTGTGCTCTGCTGTTGAGTCTTGGCCTCTTTTTCCTTCAGTCCAGTTGTCTGCAGAGCCTCTCTTTGCCTATTTATGCACAGCATGCTGTGCAATGGTCTGCTTATGAAACAAAACCTGTCCTTTACCACTGCCAGAACTGAGGTCTCACAAAATCAGTGGTTCAAGAGATATGGTGTTGGTGGGTTTGCACAGGTTTTCTCATGAAGGGATGTGCAGAATGTGGACTCAGACATTTATGACTGGGAGGGTCTCATCTGCTGAAGCATGGGTGACAGGTTTGGTGCAAGCAAGTTAGGTAAGGAATGTTGGCCCCATGCTGGGTCCTGTAGTCAGCCTTTGTTTATGCAGGGGGCAGGGGAGGGAAGTGACACCTGACAGCTCCTTTTTTCCTGGAAGGGTCCCCCATTATCCCTGTCTCTCCAGGCCATGCTCCGAGATGAGGAAATCACTCACTCTTCCATCTGCCCCTGGTGTTTTTCAAACTGCTGGTTCTATGCTGTATCTGCGAGGGCTATTTGTGGTTCTGTCTCTTTAAGATCAGAGTTTCCACTTCCTAACGCCCCCCATACTCTTCCAGAGCCAAGCACACTGACTTTTTTTTTTAAGATTTTATTTATTTGTCAGAGAGAGAGTACAAGCAGGGGGAGCAGAAGGCAGAGGGAGAAGCAGGTTACTGAGCAGGGAGCCCGATGCGGGGCTTGATCTCAGGACCCTGAGATCATGACCTGAGCTGAAGGCAGACGCTTAACCAACTGAGCCACCCAGCCATCCCACACTGACTTTTTTTTAATTCCAGGATTTAAGCCCTGCTGGTTTTAAGAACTCATGAAATTTGGCCCCCCTCCTTTATAAAGGCAAATATTATGGGGACAGGTCCTCTCCGTTCATGGGCTTCTTGATGTGGAAGTCTGTTTTCTTCACTTCTCTGCACTACTTGCTCCCTCCCCACTGCAGAGAGCCACAGTCCATTTCATTGTTCTTCCTACCTTTTTCAGTGTGGCCTCTTCCCCACCTTTAGTTGTGAAGTGTGTTCTGCCTATCTTCTGGTCATTTCCTAGGTTATTACACTGATGTGGGTGTTATCTAGTTGTATCCATGGGATGAGGTGAGCTTAGATTCTTTGTACTCTACCATCTTCCCAGTTGACCTTTTGGTTTTCTTTTTTTCTTAGCAACCCACAGGAATCTACAGTATGTTCAGTTCTTTTTAGCACTGTGAGACAAGCAAGACTGGAGCTAATTTCTCAGGAAGGTGCCAGATAAGATGGATTGTTGGACACAAAGTACAAGTCTTTCCATCACCTGATAGAAGCTGGGAAAAGACTTTTCCATCTGCTCACTCTGTGCTGAGCCAGGAGGAGTGGCTCTGGCAATTGGCAGTCCAATCCTTCTTGGGTTCCCACTGCCCTAAGAGTGGCTAGATTATGCTATATCCCATCAGTCCTCTAGTATACTGGAGTATGATTCCCATTAGCGGGACAGAAGTCAGTCTCCTGGGTAGTCCCCAGAAATGTCAGGATGTTAGTCATACAGTGCACCTTTTTTCCTTCAAGGACAGTTGAGAGCTGGAGAGTTTTGGTCCACTTGCTCTGTATTGAGACTTGGAGTGGGAATTGCCCTTCTGAATTGCTGTTTCTGTTTTCATTGTCGACAGCTGGATAGGGCATGCTGTGTCTCTTGTCCTGTCAGAACTCTGAGCCAAGGTAGACGGAAGTCAAAAGTCTGGATAGCCCCTAGAAAAGTTGAGACATTAATATATGATGCACCTCCATCCTTTCCCATGTAAAAACTGGCATCTGAGATTTTTCAACTGTTATTTCTTTTTTTTTTCTTTTTTTTATCAACTGTTATTTCTGTGCTTATCTTGGGGGAGTGACTATGGCAACTGAATTTCAGTCTTGGTTCTCACTGGCCTCAAGCAGCTAAAGTATGCCATGTCCCATGTTCTGTTAGTGTTCTAAGACAGGCTATACATAAACTAGTCCTCTCTGTGGCCCCTGGAAATATTGGGGCATTGGATATGCAGGGCATCACTTTTCCTCCCCAGGGAGAAGCTGGTTGCTGGAGATTTTCAACTGCCAGCTCTGTGCTGGGCTGGGAGAAGGAGCTATGGCTACATTGCCATTTCTGTTTTTAGTGGCCTTAGGCAACTAGAATATGTCATGCCCCATCAGCCCTCCAAGACAATCTAGACAGATGTCAGTCCCCTGCATAACCCCCAGGAACTCTGGTGTATTGGACATATAACACATCTCTCCTTTCCCAGTGAGAAGTTAGAGAGTATTGTCACAATCATATGGTGCTTTTCTGGGGGTAGGGATTATGGCAAGAAAGTATTTCAAATGTTCCTACGGGCTTTGATGTGTCTGGTTTCACACTTACCCTGGGTGCAGGAGCCTCTTTACTAGTTTCTGAACTTCTCACAGAGGGAATCTGCACCAGAATTGTTTAATTGGTGTGATCATAAGGGAAACAGGGTCCAGGGCTTCTAATTTTGCCATCTTGCTGACCATCCCTGACCAATTTTTAAGAGTAGGTTTCCTAACAGCATAGTCTTTTTTCCCCTTTATTTGTGAATGCATCAATTTGCCTTCATTTCTGAAAATTTCTGATAGTTTTTCTAGATACAGAATTCATCATTGCCAGTTCCTTTATTTCATTAATTGAAAAATGTTGTGCCACATTCTTCTGGCTTCCATGATTTCAAATGAGAATTCTTCTGTCATTTGAATTGTACCCTTATAAGTGATGCATCATTTTGCTTCTGCTTTAAAGATTTCTTTTATTTGTCTTACTTTTCAGTTTAAGTATAATTTGTCTTGGCATGTATTTCTTTGAGTTAATCCTGTTTTAGGATTTGTGCAACTTCTTGAATCAGCAGGTTTATATCTTTCTCCAAATTTTGGAACCCTTCAGCCATTATTTCTTGAAATATCTGTTTAGCCATACTCTCTGTCTCTCCTCGATTTTTGTAATTTTGAAGATATCAATGTTATATATTTTGTTATTGTCCCATAGATCTTTGAAGTTTTCCTCCTTTTTTGCAGTCTATTTTCTTCTCTATTGTTTTGACTGGGTGAATTCTATTTATCTGTTCTCAACTCCATTTATTCTAACCTCTGTCATTTCCTGTCTACTATTGAGCTCATCTAATGGGCTTTTCATTTTTATTTTTTCTGTTCTCTCATTTCCACTTAGTCTTTTATTAGGCACTTATTTCTTTGCATATATAAGTGCATATATATGTATATATATAATTATTTTTCTTTTTTTGAAAAAAATTGTAATTGTTGAAGCATTTTTATGGTGGTTGCTTTAAAATCCTTGTCAGCTAATTCCAACATGTGCTAATCTTGGTATTGGCATCTGTTTATTGTCTTTTCTCATTTAAGTTGTGATTTATCTGGTTCTTGGTTTGACACACAGTTTTTCATTGTAACCTGGAAATTTTGGTTATTATGTTAGATTTAGAGTCTTATTGAAATCTTTTATTTTAGCAAGCACCCACCCTATTTACATTGAGTACACAAGTTTTAGCCTATTTGGGGGGCTGACAATCTTATTCTAAGAGATTATTGTTATGTCAGGACCTTCATTGTTGGTGTTCCTCAGCTTTCTTGATTTCTCATGGTGGGGGAGAAGAGTCTCAGGCTCATTGGGATAAAGAAGTTCCCCAGTTCTTGCACTTGTCATGGAGGAACCCCCTCACCAACATCACCCTTCTGGGCAATGACTCTCATTGTGGGAGAGAAGTCTCAGGCCCAGCAGAGAAGGGAGAAATTTTCTTGACCAGTTGTTGTCAATGGAACCCCCAATTGATTCCCCCTTGCCAATGGTGCTGGAATCACCTGGTTTTGTCAATGGGACTGTTGATCCAAAAGAAAGAGCTTGGGCCACATGTTGTTAGATTGGTTCTAGGGAAACAAGAGACATGGTTGCCTTCTGTTGAGTGAAGGAACTTTTAAAATGCCCTGAAGTTTTATACATCTTCCAGGCCTGGGGTTCCGAGCCAGCTCACCTTCCTTGTTATACCTACTTTAGTTATTTCATGCATTATTTATACTTTGATAATCTTCCTCTTATAAGGGAGAAATAGGGAGATATGAATCTATGCTATCTAGTCTGGATCAGAAGTTACCATAGTTGTGTTTTTGAAAGATTACTCTGGCTACAGTGAAATTTCCAGATGGAGGCTAGAAAGGATGAACTATATCATTAATTTTCATCCATTATTTTTTTAAATGAGATATGCTAATGGAATTGCTCCCACAATCTGTGAATGCTATTCACAAATGAATCTATAGCAATTTTCAGACCGGATAAATGATTTTTTTAATAGCTCAAACTACTTGGATAAGAATATAGTTGCCATGCCATCATTTACTTTACTAGATGGAGTTGTTTGGTATGAGAAAAACATATATCCTATACTTTCACTGTTTTTTTAGATTTTATAGTTAAGACTATACTATCTTCTGCCTCTCCCTCTACTACCTCTATTACCTAAAATATGAGAGATCTGATATATATATATATATATATATATATATATATATATATATATTAAACAACATCATCATCCCAAACACATCCTTCAGTAGTCTCCATCTTCAGATAATTGCTCTCTGACACCCCACCTCACACCCAAACAATGCTTCAGATACATCAACCTTGTTCTCTGGTTGTATCATACTTCACATCTGTTTTAGTCATGTTTCTCCAGAGAAACAGAATGAATAGGAAAGATATATAGAGACAGATTTATTTATAAGGAGCTGTCTCACATGATTATGGAGGCTGACAGGTCCCAAAATCTAGAGTTGGCAAACTGGAACCCCAGGATAGATGATGTAGTTCCAATTTGAAGGCTGCCAGGCTCAAGGCCAGGAAGAGCTCATGTTTCAGCTCAAGTCCAAAGGCAGCAAAAAACGAATTTCCCAGCTTGAAGGCATTCTGGCAGAAGGAGCTACCTTTTACTCATGGGATAGACAGTCTTATTGTTGTATTCAGGCCTTCACCTAATTGGATGTGGCCCAATAACATTGGGGAGGGCAATCTTCTTTACTCAATCTACTAATTCAAATGTTAATCTCATCCAGAAATACTTACACAAACACAACCAGAATAATGTTTAATGAAATGTTGGCATCCCAGATATCACAATGTTTTTGTTGAGTATATGGTCAAATGTTATTACCTCATTTTTCAAATTTATTGAACACCTAAAATGTGCCAAATGCTTTACATATATTATTAAATCTAGTTCATAAACTAAACCAATGAGGTGGGTATTATCATTATTCTCATATTTACAGGAAGTTACTTATTTACTCTCTACATGCTTACAACACTTAATTGAGGATTTTTTCGTACTGTATTGTAGTTATCTATTTATATAATTGTTCCTTCACTAAAACCAAGGGTTAAGACAAAGTCTAAGTCTTTAACATGTCTTTTTTTTTAAAAGATTTTATTTATTTATTTGACACAGAGAGAGAAAGCACAAGCAGGCAGAGCGGCAGGCAGAGAGAGAGGGAAAAGCAGGCTCTCCACTGAGCAGGGATCCAGACGTGGGTCTCGATCCCAGGACCCAGGGATCATGACCTGAGCCAAAGGCAGCCACTTAACTGACTGAGTCACCCAGGCGCCCCCTAAACCTGTCTTTTGCACAGAATTGTTCAGTAGATGCTTTAAAATGCTAAATTCCATCGGCCAAATGTCCTTTGATTATTTTAACAACAATAGTGATAATAATAGTATTAATAAAACTTAACATTTAGCATAATGTCCTTAAGATCCATTCATGTTGTCACAAATGGCAAGAATTCCTTCTTGCGGCTGAATATCAAATTTAATGCCTATAAACTTCTTCATCCATTTCTCCATTTATTGACACAAGTTGTTTTTATATCTTGGCTATTGTGAATAATGATGCAATAACTATATGAAAGCATATTTTTCCTTGATATCGTGTTTTCACTTCCTTTAGATATATATCCAAATGTGGAAACTTTGGATCATATAGATTTTCTATTTTTAATTTTTTGAGAACCCTCCTTACTCTTTCCCATAGTCACTGAGCCAATTTGTGTTTCCAGATAGAAAAAGACAAAACCTGTATAATATCACTTACATATGGATATTAAAAGAAACTCATAAAAGCAGAGGATATTGCTAGTTACCAGAGACTGGGGGGTGGGGGGAATTGAGGAAAGATTTTTTAAGGGTCCAAACTGCACACTAAGAAGTAAATAAGTCCTGGAGAGCTAATACATAGTATAGTAATTATGGTCAATAATATTGTATTATAGGCTTCAAAGTTGCTAAGAGACTAGATCTTAATTGTTCCCACCACCAAAAATGAAATGATAATTATGTAACATGATAGAGGTGTTAACTAACGTTACAGTGGTAATCATTGCAATATATAATATATCAAAATCAACATGTTGTACACCAAAAATTTGCATGATATTATACATCAATTACATTTCAATTAAAAATAGCTGTCATTGTTCAATTGCCTACTATTTTCTCTTTATAATGTTAATCCATTTATTTCAGATAATCGGATATGAAGCAATTTAATCATATAGAAATTGAAGCTTAGAAAGGAACAAAAATCCTTACTTCATCCTTTTTAATCATACAAAGTACTCTTACCATTTGCCAAATAGGCAACAGTTATCAAAAAGCACTAATGTGTATATTCTAAGAACTGAAAGAAGTCAATATTTGTTGTCTTTTGAATAGAAGATCCAAATAGGTTCTAGAATTTGAACATGTTATTTGATGTAATTACAACAATCAACACTGATTCACAAGTACATGAAATTTTCATACAACTGGAACACACACAAAATTTTAACATCAATAATGTATCCATAATACCATTTGATAGCTACATCAAGCACAACATATGTACAGTGCAGGTAAATATGGAAAGAATAGGCAAATTACTTATATTTTTCAAAAATTTTAAGAATTTTCCAGAAAAAGATGACTTTAGTCCTTTGTGAAGATAGGATTTATTGCTGTTAATAATTTCAAGTTAAAGTCAGGTATGCAAAGATACCACACAGAATTTCTAATCAAGTCTAAGTTTGGTAATGATTAAATACTTTACTGCAAAGTGTTCCAAATTTTTGGCTCAAATTTAACATACAAATTGTAATTAAGTATTCTCTTCTTAGTTAAATTATTACATATTTTTACCAATTATGAATAAAGTTGCTTGTCTATACTAGCTATCAATATAAGCCACAAAAGAAAAGATGTGCTCTAGAAATCAGTGTTATTCCCCTGGGCATTAAAAGGAAAGATATACTGTAAAGAAAGACCTATTGTCTAATAAAGGTAATAATTACATTGCATGTAGATCATTTGCTCCATAACAATACCTATCTTTATTTTTATTTAAATTCAATTAGCCAACATATAGTACATCATTAGTTTTTGATATAATGTTCAATGATTCATTACTTGCATATAATACCTAGTGCTCATCATATCATGTGCCCTCCTTATTGCCCATCACTGAGTCACCCATACCCCCACCCACCTCCCTTTCCACAACCATCAGTTTGTTTCTCTGGAGTCAAGAGTCTCATAAGAGTCTCATATGTTTGTCTCCCTCTCTGATTTCTTCCCCTTCAATTTTCCCTCCCTTCCCCTATTGTCCTCTGCACTATGCTTTATGTCCCACGTGTGAGTGAAACCATATGATAATTGTCTTTCTCTGCTTATTTCACTTAGCATAATACCCTCCAGTTCCATCCATGTCGATGTAAATGGTAGATATTCATCTTTTATGTTGGCTGGGTAATATCCCATTGTATATATGAACCACATCTTCATCATCCATTCATCTATTGAAAGGCATTTAACTCCTTTCACAGTTAAGCTATTGTGGACATTGCTGCTATGAACATTGGGGTGCATGTGTCCCTTTTTTCACTACATCTGTATCTTTGGGGTAGTGCAATTGCTGGGTCATAAGGTAGTTCTATTTTTAATCTATCTTAATGAGTTATGACTCAAAGGCCAAATTCACCCAATTCAATCACTGATTACTAAAATGCTGGACAAGATAATCAACTTTCTTCATGATCTTAGAAATTGTTCAATTCAATTTGATGAATCGGTTAGAAAATAGCTTAGACAATTCTCACCTCAGTGTGTATTTACACAATCTGCACTGTCTTGCTCAATATGATATTATTAGTATATTGACCTTGACATTTTAATCAGATTCAACTAATATTATATATACCATCTTATTTAATTAAGGTTAAGGTAAGTTTCAGTGATAAAATAAGTTTTCTTTCCACCCACTCCCACACCTAACATAGTGCCTCAAACTTGGTACTAATAAGAGACAGAGTAAGCATGTGGACCCATGTCTTATTCCTCTAGATTTTGTGATATCTCCAGTACAATATACCACTGTCTTCAGCAGATGATATACCCTACACCTCTTTTTAAATTCATCACCTAGATCAGAGCACTGTATATAGTAGGAACTCAATAAATGCTGTTAGTGAAGTATATAAAAATCAATGGTCTTTCTCAGTCATCATGCTGTTTGATTTCTACAGGTGTTGATTGTGATATCCATTGTCTCATTTAATGTTTCTCTGTGTGATCAATTCCATGCAACAGATGTATTAAATGTCTATTAAGTGCAATGCACCATACATAGGAATGGGAAAGAGCAAGAGATCAACATATGACACACAGTCCTTACTCTCAGTTTGAGTAGATAGGAGAAATACAAAAATCATTTTAGCATAAGAGCAGATGCATGTGCTTGCTAAGACACAAGCAAAGTGCTATGTAAGTTGTAATTAATGATATCTTTGTCTTTTATTTGTAAGACATATGGTGAATGGCAGAGTATGGTTTCTAAGATCCATTTGGATACAAAACATTCACTGCAGAAACTTATGGCAATCATAATATTAATCTCTTTTGGACACGTGGAAGCCATTTTGCTTCTTCTTAGCAATATACTGTCTTATGGACCTCAGTGTCTGCAAAAATGAGTGATTTTTTTTTTAAGAAGGAAAGTAGTACAAACCTTTGGCTTCTGAGAAGCAGCACATTCAGAAAGAAGTAATCCATCTTATTGCTATTTGCTGGAGATAAAGAGAAAGAGTTGATGTTTTTCCCACAATAGGCAGGAGGATTTTCTCTAAAACTTTTAAACTTGTGTCATGGTGCAAAATAATTCCTACTCTACATGGAACAATTTTATCGTAAGCATAGAAAAAGCACTATCCTTTATCATTTTTCTCTATTTAGTGATAGATATGTCTAAGCAACTTTCATTAATACAAGTCCTATAAATCTTTATTAGAACAAGGAGTAAAGTGAACAACATTAATCCATATACTAAAATATTAATACAAGTTACTCCAGGGAGGAGAAAGGTATGCCCTGAAATGAAAATGTTGTCCAGCTATGAAAAGATGAATAGAGCCATATTGACCAGATTAGGGAGGAGAGATCAGGAAGATTGGATAGAAATAGCCATGATATAGAACAATAAACCAGAAATAGTTAACAACACACACACTCCATGCATAAGGTTTTACATAAAGTTTAACAAATATTATTTCTGAATCAGTGGAGTGAGGAATAAAAGGAAGTAGACATAATCCAATAAGGAACATTTAAGGACTAAGAAGTGAAAATATTAATGGATACCAGAATATAAGTGTCAATGGACTTGTCCTTGGGGCCTCATTTTAAGGAAAATTTTTCAACTGTGTATTGCAGGAAATAGCACTAATGTTCTTCACTTCTTAAGGAGTTGGAATGCACAAATCCCTGAATATGGTGGTAGCATGTCTGTGTTAGATGTGGCTTTCTGAATAAGCAAACATGTGAATAAAAGCTTTAGTTTTAAGCCTAAACAAACCAGAGTTCTGAAATTTTCTCATAACTTTATTATCTTCATTTTTTCATGACTGACACATTTATTTAACCCATTTACTCTGAAACTGAACCTCAACCAACACCCTTATGACTAGTATTTACAATAAACTTCTGCTGATCCAGAAATAAAAAGCCACAAATGCAAAATCACCAAACTGTTATCTACTACCCTGTACAAAGATTATTGATCTTCACAATGATGCTTTATTACACTAGATCTTGAATTCCATTCAATGAATTTAAAAAAAAATGTACTCTATTGTAGATCTCAGAAAATCATATATTTAATATGCTAACACTCAACAACTGTAAAATACTAAAATAACTTATTGGAGAAAAGTGGAAAATGCAGTTGAGTAGATAAATGGGTGAGGGAAATTTACATTTACCAAATACTATACTTGTCATCCATGGAGAAAATACCTCAGCAAATCTTATTACAGTCTATGAAGTACATGTTTTATCCCTATTGGGAATCAAGGTGGTCAAAGTTTACATTTCCCAAAATTCCACATTTAGTAAATGGTAGAGTGATATTTGACTCATGACTGTCACTAAACCTCTGAGTCTTAACCACTCCAGTCCAGTTAGAGAAATTTATGGAATTGGTATTAAAAGCCTTTGAAATAGTTTAAATATGTAAATTACATAATAGAAGCAGTGTTTTAGGTAGATTAGAATGGTAATCGGAGCAAGAAAAAAGGAAGGAAAATATAAAGATAAAAAAGCCAGGTGGCAGAAATGAGACATAGTTATCTGTTTCAACAAAATAGTGTCATCCACTAAATACGTGAACTAAGAGAATGGTAGTAGGACTAGAAAGGAGGAAATGGTAATGAGATATGAATGAACTGACAGCATGTAGAAGGCAAGCTAGATATATAAAAAAGAGTAACCCAAACCAGGGTGATCAGTCCGAAGAGCCTCCATCCTTTTATGCCACGTTCCAAGAGGATCTAACCTGCATCATATCTATTTACACCAGCCAAAAGCCTAAGAACAAAGTTGAGTGAAATGTTTTAAGAGGAAACAAGACAATGCCTGTCAGGCAGGCAGTAATAGAGTATGTTTATAGTGTTTGTGAAGGAAACAAAATAGTGATACTTTTGTCCTCATTTGTTACAAGCACCCCAACATTTACAACTCAAGCAATTTGTTTAGCTGGAGGAGAAGTCATCATATAAAGCATAGGAGTTGGCATGGGTGAAAAGAAGTTTGGGCAACTGAGAAGATAATTTTATGTAGAGACATAGGTTGTAACTTGTAAACTGACTGCCAGAAAATAGAAGCATCATTTCATGAGGTTGGCTGGATTTTTCCTGCCTGTGATTCTCCTCTTCTTCCCCTAAATTATCCATTTCCATTTCTTCTTCTTCAGTTACTGTCTTTTCCTGGCACTACACTGGATAACAAATCAACTTTCATTCAAATAAATATTTAACTAAAAATGGTAAAATTATGATAGGAGGACTTCTGCTTTCTGGTTTAGCATGTAAGGAGCTTAGAAGTCATCACTCCCATCCTCGCAACAAGAAAAAAGCTGAACACTTTGAAAACCAATAACTCTTCTCAGATTAATGAGATAATTGAAATAGGGAAAACAGTTGTCTTCAAAATTAGAGACACACAGGTATATACACAGAATCACAGAATACTAGAAGAAAAACCACAACTGGTGCCAGTACTAGAGTAGGAAATTTTAAACTACAATTAAAAAATGGCTGGAGACCAGGTATAGAGAAACTTGAGAGGTAAAATCTCCAAGGGTGGAGACCAGCCTTAGAGGAGCCCTTCACACTATCATGTTTTACCATCAGCAACCCTACCACATTCTTAAAGAGAGGTTGCAAAACTGATGCAATCACTCTAGAAAACAGTATGGAAGTTCCTCAAAAAGTTAAAAATAAAACTACCCTATGATCCAGCAATTGCACTACTAGGTATTGATCCAAAGAATGCAAAAATAGTGATTTGAAGGGACACATGCACCCCAATGTTTATAGCAGCAATGTCGACAATAACCAAACTATGGAACGAGCCCAGATGTCCATTGAATAATGAATGGATAAAGAAGATGTGGCATATATATGCAATGGAATATTACTCAGCCATCAAAAAGAATGAAATCTTGCCATTTGCAACAATGTGGATGGAACTAGAGAATATTATGGTAAGTGAGATAAGTCAGTCACAGAAAGACAAATACCAAGTAATTCCATTCATATGTGGAATTTAAGAAACAAAACAGATGAACATAAGGCAAGGGAAGGAAAAATAAGATGAAAACAGAAGGGGACAAAACATAAGAGACTCTTAACTATAAGAAACAAACTGAAGGTTGCTGGAGAAGAGGTGGATGGGGCAATGGGGTAATGGGCATTAAGGGGAGCACTTGATGTAATGAGAATTGGGCATAAAGAGCACTGATGAAACACTAAATTTATCCCCAAATTAATAATACACTACATATTAGCTAAGTTGAATTTAAATAAACACCCCCCCAAAAAAGAGAGAGAGGGTGCAAGAAAAATCCCCTCATGCTTCTGGCAGTGTCAGAAGAAAAGTACCCATTTTGGAAATATGCCCAAAGCATTATTTTCTTCTTAACAAGGCTTGCCATCAAGGTAAACTATTTTACCAGAATATGATTAATTGGGGTTATTCCAGAGTCTAACAAAAATACAATAAGGGAATTATCTAACTCTAGCCTCCTCTAGCCTTCCTACCAAACCAAGGGGGGAGAAAAATGAGAAGCACTTGCAAAGTCCACAGTCCAGACACATCAGCTCACTAAAAGACTAAAACCTAATCATAGTACTAAAGGATGCTTCTCCTCTCCTCTCCTACACATTACCATCAAATCAATAGGGCTCCTCTGTAATACAGAGGAAAGAACTGCACATCTTAGGTCTTATATAAGAAAACATTTGTAAGGAAACCCAAAGACAATGGAGAAGATAAAAAAAAGGATACCAGAGAAAATTCTAGCCTTTGACATCTACAGCTACAGCAAACAGTAAATGAAGCCTAACTCCTAGCAAGACAAACATAGAACCTTACACCAAAGGCCTCTTTACCTCAGTTCCTTTTACCTAGTATATGGTGTCCAAATTTCAAGGCATACAAAACCACCCATATACACACACAAAGTGTTTGAAGAGACAAAAAAAGCATTAAAAACAGATGAAGACATGCAGAGATGTTTAAAGTATAAGACTAGGAATTTAAAACAGCTGCAATTAATATGCTAAGGGCTGTAAAGAACAAAGTGTACAACATGCAGTAACGGATGGAAACTTTAAGAAAAAATCAAAATATCAGAAATCAAAAAACACTGTAATATAAATAAAGAATGTCTTTGATAAATTGATGGAGAGGACTGAGGGGAAAAAACTGAGTTTAAAGGCATATCAATAGAAATTTCTGAAAAAGAAATGCAAATATCAAAAAATGAAAAAAGGGCAAAATGGAATATCCTAGAACTATAGGAAATTACAAGTGGTATAATACTTATATAAAGGGAATAGCAAAAAGAGAAGAAAGAAGGAAGAAATGGAGGAGAAAAAATGGTTGAAATAATTACAGAGCATTTAACAAAATTAATGAAAGGAGTCAAACCACAGATCTAGGAAGCTCAAAGAACACCAAGCAGGAAAAATACCAAAAATAAATCTACATTTATCCATATCACTTTTAAACTGCATGAAATCCATTCATCTGTTGAAGGGCATCTCGGCTCCTTCCACAGTTTGTCTATTATGGACATTGCTGCTAGGAACATTGGGGTGCATGTGTAAAGCAGATGTGGTCCATATATACAATGGAATATTACTCAACCATCAGAAAGAATATCCAACATTTGCATCAACATGGATGGAACTGAAGATTATGCTAAGTGAAATAAGTCAAACAGAGAAAGACAATTATCATATGGTTTCACTTATTTGGGGAACATAGGAATAGCATGGAGGACATTAGGAGAAGGAAGGGGAAAATGAACGGGGCAAATCAGAGGGGGAGATGAACCAGGAGAGACTGTCGACTCCAAGAAACAAACTGAGGGTTTTAGAGTGGAGGGGGTGGGGGGATAGGCTAGCCCAGTGATGGGTATTAAGGAGGGCACGTATTGCATGGAGCACTGGGTGTAATACACAAACAACGAATCATGGAACACTACATCAAAAACTAATGATGTACTGTATGGTGACTAACATAACATAATAAAAAATAAAAATTAAAAAAAAATTAAAAGAAAGAAAGAACCAGAGTGAAAAAAAACTTACCTATAAGAACAAAATTATGAATTAAATTTGAATTTTCATGAGAATCCATGCAAGCATGAAGAGAAGAGAGTGAAACATTTAAATTATTTAAAGGAAAAAACCACTACTAACCTAGAATTCTGTATTCAGTGAAGTTGTCCTCCAAAAGTGAAAGAGAAATAGAGTTCCTCAGACAAATGAAAATTAAGGGACTTTTTGCTAGTTGTACCTGTCATGCAAGAAATATTAAATATTCGTTTTTTAAAAGATTTTATTTATTTTTTTGAGAGAGAGCTAGAGAGAGAGAGCATGAGCGGGGAGGGAGGAGTGGCAGAAGGAGAGGGAGAAATGACTCCTCACTGAGCAGGGAAGCCAAAGTGGGCTCAATCCTAGGACCCCAGGATCATGACCTGAGCTGAAGGCAGACATTCAAAAACTGAGCCACCCAGACACCCCAATATTAAATATTCTCAAGAAAAAAGGAAACTTAGATCCATGTAAAGAAAGGAAGGATATTAGAGGAGGAATAAACAAAGGTAAATAAATCTTATTTTTCTATTCTTAAATGATCTGACAAATAAAAGTTTGTTCAAAAAGTAACAGGAATAAATGAGAAATGAATGACAGAAATGTTTTACGAGATGGAAGGGAAAAATTGGGATGATTATGTTATATTTCCACTACCTGTGAAGCAGTACACGGTTATTTGAAAACGGACTTGGCTTAGTTGCAAATATTTAGTGCAAACACTGGGGCAATCACTAAAAACAAAATTTTTGTTTATTTTTATTTTATTTATTTTATTATTTATTTATTTATTTTAATTATTATATTCAATTAGCCATCATTAGTTTTTGATGGATTGTTCAATGATTCATTACTTGGGTATAACACTCAGTGTGCATCACCACATGTGCCCTCCTTAATACCCATCACCCAGTTACCCCATTGCCCTAGTCCTCTTCATTCTGTAACCCTCAGTTTGGTTCCTGGAGTACAGAGTCTCTAACGGTTTTTCTCCCTCTCTGATTTCTTCCCCTTCAGTTTTCCTTCCATTCCCCTGTGGTCCTCTGCACTATTTCTTATGTTCCACATATGAGTGAAGCCATATGATAATTATCTTTCTCTGCTTGACTTATTTCACTTAGCATAATATCCTCCAGTTCCATCCACATTGATGTAAATGGTGGGTATTTATCCTTTCTGATGGCTAAATAATATTCCATTGTATAAATGGACCTTCTTTATCCACTCAGCTGTTGAAGGGCATCTCAGCTCCTTCCACAGTTTGGCTACTCTGGACATTGCTTCTATGAACATTGGGGTGCATGTGTCCCTTCTTTTCACTACATCAGTGTCTTTGGGGTAAATACCTAGTAGTGCAATTGCTGAATCATAGGGTAGCTCTATTTTTAATATCTTGAGGAACCTCCATAGTGTTTTCCAGAGTGGCTTTACCAGCTTGCACTCCCACCAACAGTGTAAGAGGCTTCCAGCTTCTCCACATCCTCTCCAACGTTTGTTGTTTCCTGCCTTGTCAATTTTTGCCATTCTAATTGGTGTAAGGTGGTATTTCATTGTGGTTTTGATTTGTATTTCCCTGATGGCTAGTGATGTTGAGCATTTTTTCATTTGTCTGTTGGCCATTTGTATATCTTCTTTGGAGAAGTGCCTGTTCATCTTTCTGCCCGTTTCTTGACCAGATTATTTGTTTTGGGGGCATTGAGTTTGAGATCTTTATAGATCTTGGATACTAGTCCTTTATCCATAATGTGATTTGCAAATATCTTCTCCTATTCTGTAGACTTCCTCTTAGATTTGATGACTGTTTCCATTGCTGTGAAGGCGCTTTTAATCTTGATGAAGTCCCAATAGTGCATTTTTGCCCTTGCTTCCCTTGCCTTTGGAGACATGTCTTGAAAGAAGTCACTGTGGCCGGGCGCCTGGGTGGCTCAGATGGTTAAGTGTCTGACTTCAGCTCAGGTCAGGGTCCCAGGGTTCTGGGATCGAGTCCCGCATCAGGCTCCCTGCTCCTTGGGAGCCTGCTTCTCCCTCTGCCTCTCTCTCTCTCTCTCTCTCTGTGTCTCTCGTGAATAAATAAATAAAATCTTAAAAAAAAAAGTCACTGTGGCCAATGTCAGAGGTTACTGCTTATGTTCTCCTCTAGGATTTTGATGGATTCCTGTCTCACATTGAGGTCTTTCATCTATTTTGAGTTTATCTTTGTGTATGGTGTAAGAGAATGGTCCAGCTTCATTCTTCTTCATGGGACTGTCCAATTTTCCCAACACCATTTGTTGAAGAGACTGTCTTTTTTCCGTTGGATATTCTTTCCTGATTTGTCAAAGATTAGTTGACCATAGAGTTGAGGGTCCATTTCTGGGGTCTCTATTCTGTTCCATGGATCTATGTGCCTGTCTTTGTTCCAATACCATGCTGTATTGATGATCACAGCTTTGTAATATAGCTTGAGGTCAGGCATTGTGATGCCCTAGCTTTGGTTTTCTTTTTCAGTGATCTCCTGGTGATTCAGGATCTTTTCTGGTTCCATACAAATTTTAGGATTGTTTGTTCCATCTCTGTGAAAAAAGTTGATGGTATTTTGATAGGGATTATATTGAAAGTGTAGATTGCTTTGGGCAGCATAGACATTTTCACAATGTTTATTCTTCCAATCCATGAACATGAAATGTTTTTCCACCTTTGTGTCTTCCTCAATTTCTTTCATAAGTGTTCTGTAGTTTCTAGAGTAGAGATCCTTTACCTCTTTCTTTAGATTTATTCCTAGGTATCTTATGGTTTTTGGTGCTATTGTAAATTGAATTGACTCCTTAGTTTCTCTTTCTTCAGTCACATTGTTAGTGTATAGAAATGCAACTGATTTCTGGGTATTGATTTTGTAACCTGCCACGTTGCTGAACTGCTGTATAAATTCTAAAATTTGGGGGTGGAGTCACTTGGGTTTTCCACATAAAGTATCATGTCATCTGCAAAGAGAGAGAGTTTGACTTCTCCTTTGCCAATTTGCATGCCTTTTATTTCTTTTTGTTTGATTGCTGAGGCTAGGACTTCTAGTACTATGTTGAACAATAGTGGTGAGAGTGGGCATCCCTGTCTTGTTCCTGAACTTAAGGGAAAAGCTCTCAGTTTTTCCCCATTGAGAATGATATTTGCTGTAGGCTTTTCATGATGGCTTTTATGATGTTGAGGTATGTTACTACTATCCCTACATTTTGAAGAGTTTTAATCATGAAAGGATGCTGGATTTTGTCAAATGCTTTTTCTGCATCAATTGAGAGGATCATATAGTTCTTGTTTCTTCTTTTGTCAAAGTGTTCTATCACGTTGATTGATTTGCAGATGTTGAACCACACTTGCATCCCAAAAATAAACCCTACCTGGTCATAGGGAATAATCCATTTAATGTACTGTTGGATCCTATTGGCTAGGATCTTGTTGAGTATTTTAGCATCTACGCTCATCAGGGTTATCAATCTGTAATTCCCTTTTTTGATGGGGTCTTCATCTGGTTTTGGGATCAGGGTAATGCTGGCTTAATAGAATGAGTTTGAAAGTTTTCCTTCCATTTCTTTTCTTTTCTTTTTCTTTCTTTTTTTTTTTGAAACAGCTTCAGTAGAATAGGTATGATTTCTTCTTTAAATGTTTGGTAGAATTCCCCTGGGAAGCCATCTGGCCTTGCACTCTTGTTTTTGGGGAGGTTTTTGATTACTGTTTCAATTTCCTTGCTGGCTATTTGTTTGTTCAGATTGTCTATTTCTTCCTGTTTCAGTCATGGTAGTTTATAAGTGTCCAGGAATGCATCCATTTCTTCCAGATTGCCTAGTTTGTTGACATATAGCTGCTGGTAGTAAGTTCAAATAATTGCCTCTATTTCCTTAGTATTGGTCGTGATTTCTCCCCTTTCATTCATGATTTTATTAATTTGGGTCCTTTCTCTTTTCTTTTGGATATGTCTGGCCAAAGGTTTATCGATCTTATTAATTCTTTCAAAGAACGAGCTTCTAGTTTCATTGATCTGTTCTACTGTTCTTTTAGTTTCTATTTCACTGATCTCTGCTCTAATCTTTATTATTTCTCTTCTCCTGCTTGGTTTAGGCTTTATTTGCTGTTCTTTCTCTAGATCCACTAGGTATAAGGTTAGCTTGTGCACTTGGGATTTTTCTACTTTTTTGAGAGAGGCTTGGATGGCTTTGTACTTCCCTCTAAGGACCACCTTTGCAGTATACCATAGGTTTAGAACTGATGTGTTTTCATTTTCATTGGTTTGCATGAACTGTTTAAGTTGCTCTTTAATTTTCTGATTGACCCATTCATTCTTTAGCAGGATGGTTTTTAACCTCCAAGTGTTTGTGTTCCTTCCAAATTTTTCCTTGTGATTGAGTTCCAGTTTCAAAACACTGTGGTCTGAAAATATGCAGGGGATAATCTCAATATTTTGGTATCAGTTGAGACCTGACTCGTGACCCAGTATGTGATCTATTCTGGAGACAGTTCCATGTGCACTAGAGAAGAATGAGTATTCTGTTGTTTTAGGATAGAATGTTCTGCATATAGCTATGAAATTCATATGGTCCCATGTGCCCCTGACAGCTCTTGTTTCTTTGTTGATCTTCTGCTTAGATGATCTAACCATTGCTATGAGTGAGGTGTTGAACTCTGCTGCTCTTAATGTGCTATTATAGATATGTTTCTTTATTTTGGCTATTAGTTGGTTTATGTAATTGGCAGCTCCCATTTTGGGGATATAGATATTTACAATTGTTAGATTTTCTTGTTGGATAGACCATTTAAGTATGATATACTGTCCATCTACATCTTTTACTACAGTCTTTGGTTGAAAATCTAGTTTGTCTGATATGAGAATTGCTACTCCCACTTTCTTTTGAGGTCCGTTGGCATGATAAATGTTTCTCCATCCCCTCACTTTCAATCTGGAGGTGTCTTTAGGTTCAAAATGAGTCTCTTGTAGGTATCATATGGTTGGGTCCTGCTTTTTTATCCAGTCTGAAACCCTGTGCCATTTGATGGGAGCATTCAGACAATTCATATTGAGAGTAACTATTCAAAGATATTAATTTAGTGCCATTAAATTTCCTGTAATGTCCCTGTTTCTATAGATTGTCTCTGTTAATTTCTGGTCTATGTTACTCTTGGGGTCTTTCTTCTTTTATAGAATCCCCCTTAATATTTCTTGCAGGGCTGGCTTGGTGATCACATATTCTTTCAGTTTCTGCCAGTCCTGGAAGCTCTTTGTCCCTCTGTCCATTCTGAGTGACAGCCTTGCTGGATATAGTATTCTTGGCTGCATGGTCTTCTCCTTTAGTACCCTGAATATGTCTTGCCAGCCCTTTCTTGTTTGCCAGGCCTCTGTGCATAGGTCTGATGTTATTCTGATGTTCCTCCCTCTGTCTAAGAAATGTCTTCCCCCTACTGCTCTCAGGATAGCTTCCTTGGCTCTAACTTTTGCAAGTTTCCCTATTATATGCTGGGGTGTTAGTCTATTTTTCTTAATTTTGGGAGGGGTCATCTCTGCCTCTTGGACATGAATGCTTGTTTCCTTCCCCAAATTAGGGAATTTCTCAGCTATGATTTGCTCAAGTATACCTTCTTGTCGTCTCTCTCTTTCTCCACCCCCTCAGGGATCCCAATAATTCAGACATTGGAATATTTCATGGTGTCATCGATCTCTCTAAGTCTGTTCTCATGGCCTTCTAGCTGCCTATTCTTATCTTCCTCAGCTTCCTTCCTTTTTAGCAGCTTATCTTGTAGATCACTAATTTGTTCTTCTTCCTCATTTACCCTGGATGTTAGAGTATCCAGTTTAGACTGCATCTCATTTACAGTATTTTTAAGTTCAGCCTCATTAGATCTCATTTCTGCCCTTAGAGAGTTTATATTGTCACTAATGCTTTTTTCAAGCCTAGCTATTGTCTTCATAATTGCTACCCTGAAGTGTATCTCTGACATATTGCTTATATCTATATCCATTAGATCTGTGCCAGAGGACATTGTCTCTGGTTCTTTTCTTTGTTGGAAGTTCCTCCTCGTAGTCATTCTGTCGAGGGATGGTTGAGGGAATGTACAGTGTCCAAAATATCAACAACAACCTAAGCTAAAAGAACCTATGAAAAAATCGAAAGTGGTCAAAAACTACCACAGATACACCACCAAAGCCAGATGATCCAAAACAATAAAAAATAAAGAAAAAAGAAAAAAAGATGGCAGGCAGGGAGAGAGATTATAATCTCTCAGGGTGGACACAGCAGGGTGATCTGCCTGTTCCTGCTTGATTTTGGTCTCTATGATAGAAGACACTATATCCCAAAATTGTAAAGAAATCAAAACTTACACATATATCAAGATAAAATTGAATAGAGTGAAAAACCAGCTACTATGGGGCATAAATCTATAAAACATATATGTAAAAAAGCAAGTAAAAGTTAAGAAGCAACTTAAAAGCATAGGTTAGGAAATATGAGTCTGTTTGAAATGGGAGCAGGGTTAAACAAAAAGAAGAGTATGAAAAGAAACTAAAACAGAAACGTAAAATTTTAGCCTGAAGTATAAGGGAGTAGTGAGGGAACACGTGGAGCTCCCTATATTATTTTCCCCTGGTGCTGGAGTTTTACAGTCTTGTGGGAAATAAGCTTATCATTCACCTATTCTTCCAGTCTGTCTTCTGGCGGAGGAGCCTACTGCTTGGCTTCTGAGGGTTTTTGCCTGGGGGGAGTTGCCCCACCCCTTGTCAGTGGGATGGGTTTAATGTGAGCTGGTTGGCTGTGCAGCTTTTGTTCCCTGGCATCTTTCTGCTTCTCTTTAGAGTGCCAGAGCAAACATGGCCATGCAAGAATCTCTGGCCCAAAGCCACAACACCGTGGTTCCCGCCCCCCCATCCCAGCAAATCCTCCAGGTCAATCCGTCTCCACCTCTGTGTGTACCAAACTCTACAGACTTGCACAATTCATGCCCACCACATCTCTCCTGGGGAAGTCACAGCGACCTGCGAGTGTCTTTGCACTTTGTGACTTTGCAATTGCTAGTGGCTGTGGGTTGCCCATGTACCCTCTTCCACAGCTCCCAGGTCACCCTGAGTGCTACCCCAGTGTCCCTTGTGGGTCACACCGCCCTGAGAGCTTTTACCCAGTCACGGGTGTGGGCTCTTTATGTGCCAAACTGCCAAAACCCGGGGCTGCTCTTCTCCCAGGAGAGCCTCGGGAACTCACGAGCACTTCTGCACCTTGTGATTCCGCAACTGCCAGCGGCCCTGGGCTCATGCACGCACTCTCCTCCACAGCTCTAGGCCATGCTGGGTGCTGCCCTAGCATCTCCTTGTGGGCCACACCACCCTGAAAACTGTCCCTGTCATGGGCGTGAGCAGTTCTTTATCTCCCCTAGGATGTTAGACAGCCCGCACCTTCTAGTCCTTTCCAGGGTGGTCATTCAGAGGGCGGTCTCCCATTGGCTTGGCTCGGGATTTATGGTGTCTGGAGCTGAAAGTCCTCTCGGGGCTCGCTGACCACAACCAGTCTCCCCGCTCCATCACTTGGGCACTCGATCAGTTCAGGTTCCACCGTTCTTTCTGAGTCTCCTGGAATCCTGAGACCACAGTGATCCTCCTACAATTCTGCCCTACTTTCTCCCTCTGCCCTTTTCAGAAGGGGGTGCTTCTCACTAGAGTAGATTTCCAAGGGTCTGGATTTTTTTGCTCCAGTGATATCACCTTTTGGTGGTTGGCTTATGGAGGCTCCCTCCCCCCACTGTTTATCTTTGGATATTTCCCCCTGAAGATTTAAGTTTCCTTGCCTCCTACTTGGAAAAAAGTAGTCATTTTTCTGCTTGTGGAGATCCAAATAAATCTTCTTAAGTCTCAGGTTGAATTCATGTGTGTTCAGAATGGTTTGATAGATATCCAGCTAAGGGGCACCTGGGTGGCTCAGTCGTTAAGTGTCTGCCTTCAGCTCAGGTCATGATCCCAGGGTCCTGGGTTCGAGCCCCACATCGGGCTTCCTGCTCAGTGGGAAGCCTGCTTCTCCCTCTCCCACTCCCCCTGCTTGTGTTCCCTCTCTCGCTGTGTCTCTCCCTGTCAAATAAATAAAATCTTAAAAAAAAAAGATATCCAGCTAAATGTGAGGGACCAGATGAAATGAGGTTCCCTACTCAGCTGTCATCTTGCTCCCCACCCCAGTACTATTTTAAATAACAGTGGTGAGAGTGGTCATCCCTGTCTTGTTCCTGACCATAGAGGAAAAGCTCTCAAGTTTTTCCCCACTAAAGATTATATTAGCTGTGGGTCTTTTGTATATGGCCTTTATGATGTTGAGGTATGTTCCCTCTATCCCCACTTTGTTGAGGGTTTTTATCATGAATGGATGTTGAACTTTGTCAAATACTTTTTCTGTATCAACTGAAAAGATCATATGGTTCTTATCCTTTCTTTCATTAATGTGGTGTAGCAAGTTGATTGATTGACAAATATTGAACCATACTTGCAGCCCAGGAATAAATCCAACTTGGTCATATTGAATGATTCTTTTAATGTGCTACTGGATTTGATTTGCTAGTATTTTGTTGAGAATTGTTGCATCCATGTTCCTTAGGGATATTGGCTTGCACTTCTCTTTTTCAGTGGAGTCATTGTCTTTTTTTGGAATCATGGTTATATTGGCCTCATAGAACGAATTTTGAAGTTTTCCTTCCATTTCTATTTTTTGGAATATTTTGAGAAGAATAGGTATTAACACTTCTTTAAATATCCATTAATTTTCCCATGTGAAACCATCTGGCCCTGGCCTTTTGTTTGTTGGGAGATTTTTGATTCCTGATTCAATTTCTTTGCTGGTTATCAGTCTGGTCAAGTTTTCTATTTCTCCCTATTTCAGTTTTGTTAGTTTATATGTTTCTAGGAGTTTATCCATTTCTTCCATGTTGTCCAATTTGTTGGCATATAGGTTTTCATAATACTCTCATAATTATTTGTATTTCTGTGGTGTTAGTGGTTATTTCTTGTTTCTTGTTTGTGATTTTGTTTATTTGGGTCTTTCTTTTTTCATTTTGATGAGTCTGGCTAGAGGTTTATCAATTTTATTAATTCTTTCAAAAACCAGCTCCTGTTGTTGTTATTGTTGTTTGGTTTCTAAATCATTTATTTTCTCTCTAATCTTTATTATTTACCATCTTCTGCTGGCTTTAGGCTTCTTTTGTGGTTCTTTGTCTAGCTCCTTTAAGTGTAAGGTTAGGTTCTCTATCTGACATATTTCTTGCTTCTTGAGGTAGGCCTGTATTGTTATAGACTTCCCTCTTAGGGCCACTTTTTCTGCATCCCAAAGGTCAAAACCTTTTGTTTTGACATCATATTTTTTTTAATTTTTTATTGTTATGTTAATCACCATATATTACATAATTTGTTTTGGTGTACTGTTCCATGATTCATTGTTTGTTCATAACACCCAGTGCTCCATGCAGAATGTGCCCTCCTCAATACCCATCACCAGGCTAACCCATCCCCCCACCCTCCTCCCCTCCAGAAACCTCAGTTTGTTTTTCAGAGTCCATCATCTCTCCTGGTTCGTCTCCCCCTCTGACTTACTCCCCTTCATTCTTCCTCTCCTGCTATCTTCTTCTTTTTCTTTTTTCTTAAAATATGTTGCGTTATTTGTTTCAGAAGTACAGATCTGTGATTCAACAGTCTTACACAATTCACAGCGTTCACTGTAGCACATATCTTCCCCAATGTCCATCACCCAGCCACCCCATCCCTCCCACCCCCGACCACTCCAGCAACCCTCAGTTTGTTCCTGAGATTAAGAATTCCTCATATCAGTGAGGTCATATGATACATGTCTTTCTCATGTTTTCATTTTCATTTGTTTCCATGTATTTTTTATTTCTTCTTTGATTTCCTGGTTGGCCCATTCATTGTTTAGTAGCATGTTGCTTAACCTCTATGTATTTGTCAACTTTCCAAATTTTTTTTTTATTGTGATTGACTTAAAGTTTCATAGTATTGCAGTCAGGAAGGATGCATGGTATGATCTCGATCTTTTTGTACTTGTTGATGGTTGATTTGTGACCCAGTATGGGATCTAGTCTGGAGAATGTCCCATATGCAGTTGAAAAGAATGTGTATTCTGCTTCTTTAGGATGAAATTTTCTGAATATATCTGTTAAGTCCTTCTGGTCCAATACATCATTCAAAGTCATTGTTTCCTAATTGACCTACTTAGATGATTTGTCCATTGTTGTAAGTGAATGTTAAAGGCCACTAGTATTACTGTATTATTGTCAATGAGTTCTTTTACTTTTGTTATTTTTAAAATATATTTTAAAGATTTATTTTTTAAAAGATTTTATTTATTTATTTGACAGAGAGAGACACAGTGAGAGAGGGAACACAAGCAGGGTGAGTGGGAGAGGGAGAAGCAGGCTTCCCGCTGAGCAAGGAGCCTGACACAGGGCTCAATCTTAGGACCCTGGGATCATGACCCGAGCCAAAGGCAGATGCTTAATGACTGAGCCACCCAGGCACCCCAAGATTTATTTATTTATTTTAGAGAAAGAGAGAGTTCTAGAGCATGAGCAGGGGGAGGGGCAGAGTAAGAGGGAGAGAAAGAATCTAAAGCAGACTCCCCACTGAGGATGTAGCCTAATGTGTGGCTCAATCTTATGACCCTGTGATCATGACCTGAGGTGAAATCAAGAGTTGGACGCTTAACTGACTGAGCCACCCAGGTGCCCTTCCTTTATGTTTGCTACTAATTATTTTATATATTTGGGTGCTCCCAAGTTGGGAGCACCCAAATAGTTGTTTACAATAGTTGAAACTTCTGGTTGGATAGAACCCTTTTATTATGATACAGTGTGCTACTTCATCTCTTATTACAGTCTTTGGTTTAAAATCCAGTTTTTCAAATGGCTATGCCACCTGTAGGATCTGATTAATTTAATTAAAGGAATTATTTTAATTAAAAATAAATAATAAATAAATAAATAAAGTCTAGTTTGGCATAAGTATGGCTTCTCTGGCTTTCTTTTGACATCCATTAGCATGATAGATGGTCTCCATCCCTTCACTTTCAATCTGCAGGTGACTTTAGGTATAAAATGAATCCCTTCTAGGCAGCATATATCTGGGTCTTGTTTTTTTGTTTTTTGTTTTTTTATCCATTCTGACACACTATGTCTTTTGATAGGAGATTTAAGTCCATTTACATTCAGAGTAATTATTGATATATATGTATTTAATGCCATTTTATTACTTGTTTTGACTTTATTTCTGAAGATTTTCTTGTTCCTTTCTAGTCTTTGTTGCTTTTAATTTTTCTTTACCACTCAAAGAGTCCCCTTTAATATTTTGTGCAGAGCTGGTTTAGTGGTCATGAACTCTTGTAGACTTTGTTTGTCTGGAAAACTCTTTATCTCTCTATTCTGAATGATAGCCTTGGTGGATAGAGTATCCATTGGTTACAGATTTTTCCCATTCAGCATGTGGACTATAAGATGTCACTGCCTTCAGGCCTGCCAAGTTTCTGTAAAGAGATCTGCAGCTAGCCTTATGGATCTTCCTTTGTAAGTTAGGACATCTTTTGTCTTGTTTCTTTTAATATTTTTTTATCACTATATTTTGCAAATTTAACTACAATATGGCTTTGTGTTAGCTTGCTTTTGTTGATTTTGATGGGAGTTTTCTGGATGTTCTCTGGGATTTGGATGTCTGTTTCCTTCCCCAGATTAGGGAAATTTTCAACTATTATTTCCTCAAATAAAACATCTGCCCCCTTTTCTCTCTCTTCTTCTTCTGGGACTCCTATGATATGAATGTTATTACATTTGATGGCTTCACTAAGTTCCCTAAATCTACTCTTATGTTCCATAATTCTTCCTCTCTTTTGTTCAGCTTCATTATGTACATTATTTTATCTTCTATATCACTCATTCATTCCCCTGCTTCTTCTTTCCTTGTGATCATTACATGCGATATGTTTTGAATATCAATTATTGCATTTTTCACTTTTGCCTGATTGTTTTTTTAACTCTTTTATCCCTGTGGTAAGGGTCTCCCTGATGTCTTCCATGCTTTTCTCAAGCCCACTTAGTTTCATTACTATTGCTTTAAATTTTCCATCAGGCATGTTCCTTATATCTGTTTCGATTAAGTCTCTGGCCATGACTTTTTCTTGTTCTTTCTATTGGGATGAATTCCTCCATCTTGGCATTTTGTCTAGGCCTCTGTCTTCTTCTCTGTGTTAGAAGAACCTGTTATATTTCTTGCTTCTGGGACTAATAGCTTTATGAAGAAGAGGTCATATAGTGTCCAGGGCCTGGTGCTTCAGGGAGTGTCTCTGTTGTATGATGCATGCACTCTGTTGCTGTGTTTCAACTGCTCTAACCCTCATCTCATTCATCTGCAGAGGTTCTCCTTGCTTGCTGTAGGCTGTTTTGGATTTTGCCCAGACTGTGGCGAGTTTTAACTACGTGTGCTCTGGTCTGCTTGTTAAATGAGACCTGATGCTACTTCCAACTAGAACTGAAGGCTACCAGAACTCTATGGTAAGTAGACATGTTATGCATGGGTTTTTCTGTTGGTGTTCTAGGGAAAGAGCCTACTGCATCAGTCCTTTTACATACTTGACAAAGAAAAGCAGTACCAGCAAAGCACAGGGAAGTGGGACTTGCATTCAGGCTAGGCAGCCAGTAGTGGCACTGTGCTGCCTCCTGAAATTGGTTTATGCTGAGGGGCAGGGGAGGGAAATGGCACCAGCCCACTCTTTTTTGTCTCTGGAGAGGTGAATCTGTGCTTGCTATTCTCAGGGAAGCACTCCCAAAAGAGCAAATAATTTCCCATTGTGTATCCCAGGTGTTTTTCAGATCACTGTTTTCATGCTATCTGTCTCTGGGTTGTTTTCCTGCCTGGTGCAGTGCAGTGCACTTTGGGATCTATCCCTGCCAAGCCTGTTAACTTTTAAAACTCCAAACTTTAGGGACCTGGTGTGGCAGGGACCTTCACTGGTCTTCTTGAGTAGGGTTTCACAATGTTGGGACAGATGTAGGTTTGACTGAAAAAGGTAGTCACACCAGAGCCCAGGTTTGTGGTATGTGGAGCAAAGCATGATAAAGAGCCAGTCCCTGGGTTAGCCACCCTCAGTAGGTGTCTCTGCACTTATGCTGATGTGCAGAGGAGAGAAATGATGCCTACCAGCTCTTTTGTCCCCTGAGGGGTATCTCTGTGAACACTGCCTGTCACAAATGCAAGAAGAGGGAAAAGTCTTTTCCTGTATGCTTTAGGCGATCCTCAGATCATGGCATCTGCCTTAGAGTTGTTTGCCTGCCTTCTCTCCAGGAGTAGGGCAGTTCAGGTCTCTATCCCCCTGAAACCCGCTGACCTCTAAAACTCTAGTCTTAGAGCCTAGTTGGTTGCAAAAACTCATGAAACTCAGCCTTTCTTGTTTTCTCAGCATATGGCTTTGGGGAAGTGTTTTCCTTGTGCATATTCCTATGGGCTCAACTCTCTCTAGCTTTTCTCCACAACCAGGGCTCCCTTCCCTCTGCAGCACTCATGGTCCATTTCTCCCCCAAACCATGTCTCCTCACTCCCTACCTTCCTTGATGTGGCCTCCTCTCTCCCTGTAGTTATATAGATTGTTCTGTTAGTCCTCAGGTCAATTCCTTGGGTATTCAGAAAACCCTGTGTTTGAGGGACAAGACAAGCCTAGGTTCCTCTTACTACACCCCCATCTTAGTTCCATATCATTTTCATGTCTTATGAAATTGTCTTCTTTCGATTTTTTCAACTAAAAATGTAAAAAAATATATTCTTAGCTTGCAAGCCACACAAAAACAGGTGATGGCTTTATTTGACCTGCAAGTCATAATTTTCCAACGTCTGTTTTAAAGCATAAGTTCCTAAATAGCAAAACCATCCATTAAAAACTATGCAATGCCTAATGACCCAAATATGGGGGGGAATCTCAATTCTCAGAGTGCATCTTTATTCCCCTGTTTGTACATTTTCTTCCTGCATCACTTTTCCTTCTCCAAACTCTTTTAGACTCTGCTTTGACCTGCTATTTGCATCTTATCTCTATAGCCATAGGTCAGTGTTCCCAAATAGAAGTCTTATCTTCACAGAAGTTGTAAGTTACCAAAGCAGAGACTTTGACTTCATTTATAGTACTAGTACCATCACAACTATTGCAGTGCCTATTCCTCTGCTGGAATGAAATTTGTCTATCTTTTGAGCAAATTTCTCTCAGATCTAGTGTAGAGTTCCCAAAGTTCCCTTCAAATTGGTCACCTTTATCTCAAAACCACGTATTTTACCAAACTTCCCTATTTCTGTTACTGGTTTCATACTCTTTGAGCCTGCATATATAACCATCCTCTTTGCATACGTACCCTTATACAAATCCCAACTTCTGCCGCTGCCATCCAATCAGATGCCAAGTTCTTTAGGTTCTTTCTCTGCAGTGTCATGTATCTGTTTTGTGCCAGTATCTCAGTTTATGTTATTTTCATCTCTCAGCTCAGCTACTGGCCATAGTCTCCCAGTTGTTCACACTGTGTTCTGCCATATGTCCTACATAGAGGTATCAGTTTCATCTGCTTCATGTTCATCTCTGATCTTGTCCTTTTCCTTGCTTGGTAACCTTCAATGATTTATAACTGTCCATCTGTCCCTTATTAAACTCCTTTACTTAGTTTTCAAAGCCCTCTCATTATGACTTCACTCTAATTTTCTATTCTCCTCTCTTCCTACAATCATAAAAGTACACTGTACTTTGAACAAACTGGGTTCTTAGTATTCCTCAAACACA
This sequence comes from Callorhinus ursinus, assembly GCF_003265705.2. NCBI lineage: Eukaryota > Metazoa > Chordata > Mammalia > Carnivora > Otariidae > Callorhinus > Callorhinus ursinus. The sequence goes on along the minus strand of NW_027397102.1, from coordinate 4,405,257 downwards.
TTAGATTTTTTTTTAATCTCCAAGCCTTTGGATGAGCCAATACATTTTCATGGAACCTCTCTTCTTTTAGTTAACATTCTACCCATCTTTTTGTCAAGGTTCTGCCCAAAATGTGACAACTTTTATAATACCCTCTTTATTCCCTTTTACTTACCTTATTGACTGGGATCTTTCTATTCTCTGGACCTTAACTACATTTAGGCATTTATGTGCTCTTTGACATTTTAGTTTTACATATACTTGAATTATCTACTTTCCCCCACTAGATTTTAAGTTCCTGTCATATATATGATAGATACTCAATAATCTTATTGAATTGAGTCTGGCAGTCATAAAGTCAGGATCCATATATGTACAACACTCAGAATCTTCCATTTTTATTTCATTATTAGGGAAGAAGATGTAAATACAAGATGTCAGGAATCTTTGTTTCTAGTAAGGGTACTTTTACTTATAAAAGTAATTGTTCACTATTTTACTGTATTATCATTTCATATTTAGAGGACACTTCTGTTGTTAATTGGAGTCAAAAGGTAAACGTTCTGAGTTCCTAAGTGTTTTGTAAATATCCTATGATGCTTTCCTATTTTGTAGTCAAATTATAGTAAGCTTACTTTTACATTTCTAAAACAACTGACATAATTCCATTCGCCGAAGATTTCCTCTATTTGTCTAGGGGAAAGGACAAGAAATAAATGAGCTGGGCTCTAGTTCCAGTTCTGCTGTAAAGTGCAGATAGTAATCCTTGCTTGCCTCAGAGGATTGTTGCAAGAATCAAGGTCAAGAATACATGTGAAAAATGTCTTTAAAAGAGAACAAGACATTGAAGTCAGCTATTGCTAGACATTTCACTGATCTTCAATGTAAATATTTAATCATTATAACCCATTAAAAGCCATACTTCAATTAAGTCATACAAAACTGTAGTATTCCCCAGTTGATAAAGAATATATAGATCCCAGAAAAATTGATCTGAACAAGACATCTCCCCAACCAAAAAATAAACAATTCAATTACAAAGTGATTAACCTCCCAAAAAATCAGTCAGGCTTATAAACCTGAATCCAGCTTTATTCTAAATGTTTTCTCTAGCTCTTTACATTTCAACATAATTATATTTTAGAGTATACAGAAACAGGAAGACAGTAATTGCTATGCTGGGGTCATCTTTGGTCTTTTTTTTTTTATCAGATCTCTTACAACTGTGGTGTAACCTATACCAGATTCTCATGGGAAAAAAAACAACATTAATTCAAGAAGTTACAATAATATCTGGCAACCTCACACTGTGTTCCAGTAATTGAATGATTTATCTCATCGCCTTGATGGGAATTAGTTTCAGTTCACAAAATGTAAAGATTTTCACATTTATTCAGAATCCTTGAAAGTCATAGAGAGGGCAAGAATGGTGTTACTTCATATTAGTTGTATCTGGAAGTTATTTCAAGATATTGAAATATTCCTCAAGAGGTAAGTTTGCTAACACTAAAATATTCAATATACCCCAAAGCAGCCTTTTTGAATATATGGTCTACTCAGGTTCCAGAATGGAAACTTCATCCAGTCATATTCTTTCTTTTTTTAATAGACAGTGTAGTTTTTTTTTTTTTTAGTTTTTACTTTAATTCCAGTTAGTTAACATAGAGTGTTCAATTAGTCTCAGGTGTACAATATAGTAATTCAAACTTCCATATATCTCCCTGTGCTCATCACGACAAGTACACTCCTTAATCCCCATCACCTATAAAGCCATCATGCCTGGGTTTATTTCTGGATTTTCTATTCTGTTCCATTGATTCTATTCTGTTCCATTGATCTCTGTGTCTATTTTTGTGCCAGCATCATAATCTTTTGATTACTAAGGCTTTGTAATATAAATTCAGGTCCAGAATTGTGATGCCTCTAGCTTTGCTTTGCTTTTTCAAGATTCAGGTTCTTTGTAGTTCCAAACACATTTTAGGATTGATTATTCTAGTTCTATGAAAACATGTTCTTGGTATTTTGATAGGTATTGCATTTATTGTATGTATTTCTTTGGGTAGTACAGACGTTTTAACAATATTTTTTTTCCAATGCATAAGCATGGATTGTCCTTCCATTTCTTAGTGTCATCTTAAATTTCTTTCATCAGTGTTTTAGTTTTCAGTGTACAGGTCTTTCACCTCTTTGGTTAGGTTTATACCTGGGTATTTTATTATTTTTGGTGCAATAGCAAATGGGATTAATTTCTTAATTTATATTTCTGCAGCTTCGTTATTGGTGTATAAAAATGTAACAGATATCTGTACGTTGATTTTTTATCCTGCAACTTTACTGAATTTGTTTATCAGTTTTAGCAAATTTTTGATGGAGTCCTTTGGGTTTTCTATATAGGATACTATATCATCTGCAAATAGTGGACATTTTACTTCTTCCTTAACTATTTGGATGCCTTTATGTCTTTCTGTTATCTGATTGCTGAAGTTAGGACTTGGAGTACTATGTTGAATAAAAGTGGTAAGAGTGGACATCCTTCTCTTTCTTGTTCCTGACTTTAGGGGAAAGGCTCTTTTTTCCCCATGAAGGATGATATGAGTTGTGGGTTTTTCATAGATAGCCTTTATTATGTTAAGGTATGTTCCCTCTAAACCCACATTGTTGAGGGTTTTTATCACGAATGGATGTTGTACTTTCTCAAATGCCTTTTTGTTGTCTACTGAAATGATTATATGGTTCATATTCTTTCTCTTATTGGTATGATATATCACATTGATTGATTTGCAAATATTGAACCAAACTTAAAACTCAGGAATAAATGCCACTTGATCATGGTGTGTGATTTTTTTAATGTATTGTTGAATTTGGTTTTTTAGTATTTTATTGAGAATTTTTGCATCTATGTTCATTAGGGATATTGACCTCTAGTTCTCGTTTTTAATGGTGTCTTTGTATGTGTGTGGTGTGGTGTTTTTATCTGGTTTTGGTATCAGGGTAATCCTGGCCTCATAGAAGTTTTCCTTCTTTTTCTGGTTTTTGGAATGATTTGAGAAGAATAAGTATTAACTTTTCTTTAAATGCTTGGTAGAATTCTCCTGTGAAACCATTTGGCCCTGGACTTTTGTTGGTTGAGATTTTTTTGATAACTGACACAATTTCTTTGCTGGTTATCAGTCTGTTCAAATTGTCTATTTTTTCCTGTTACAATTTTGGTAGTTTATATGTTTCCAGGAATTTATCCATTTCTTCTAGGTTGTCAAATTTATTAGCATATAGTTTTTTATAATATCCCCTTATAATTATTTGTGTTTCTGTGGCGTGGTTTTTATCCTCTTTCATTTGTGATTTTATTTATGAGTACTTTCTCTCTCTCTCTCTCTCTTTTTTTCCTTGACAATCTGGCTAGAGGTTTATCAGTTTTGTTTTGTTTTCTTTTTGTTTTGTTTTTCAAAGACCCAGCTCCTTGTTTCTTTAATTTCTTCTATTGTTTGGGCTTTTTGTTTGTTTGTTTTTAATATATTTTATTTCTGCTCTAATCTTTATTATTTCATTCCTTCTGCTGGTTTTGGGTTTTGTTTGTTGTTCTTTTGCTAACTTCTTTAGGTGCAAGTTTAGGATATTTATTTGAGATTTTCCTTGCTCTGAGGTAGGCTTGTATTCCTATAAACTTCCCTCTTAGAACCACTTTTGTTGCATTCGGAGGTTTTGGACCTCGGTGTTTTCATTTTCATTTGTTTCAATGTACTCGTTCATTTCTTCTTTTATTTCCTGGTTGATCCATTCATTGTTTAGAAGCTTCTTATTTAAGCTCCACATATTGCTGGTATTTCCATATTTTTTTCTTGTAGGTTGACTTCTAGCTTCTTAGTGTTGTGGTCAGAAAAGGTGCATGGTGTTATTTCAATCTTCTTGAATTTGTTGATGTTTGTTTTGTGGGCTAATACGTGATCTATTCTGGAGAATGTTCCAAGTGGACTTGAAAGGAATGTGTATTCTGCTGTTTTAGGATAAAATGTTTTGAATATATCTGTTAAATCCATCTGTGTTCCAGTGTGTTATTTAAAACCATTATTTTTGGGGCCCCTGGGTGGCTCAGTCGTTAAGCATCTGCCTTTGGCTCAGGTCATGATCCCAGGGTCCTGGCATCGAGCCCCACATCAGGCTCCCTGCTCAGTGGGAGTCTGCTTCTCCCTCTCCCACTCCCCCTGCTTGTGTTCCCTCTCTCACTGTCTTTCTCTCTGTGTCAAATAAATAAATAAAATCTTTAAAAAAATAAAACCATTATTTTCTTGTTGATTTTCTGTGTGATGATCTGTCCATTAATGGAAGTGGGATGTTAAAGTGTCCAACTTTTATTGTATTATTGTAAGTTAGTTATTTTATGTTTGTTATTAACTGTTTTAGGTATTTGGGTGTTGCTATTTTAGGTGCATAAATATTTACAATTCTTATATCTTCTTGTTGGATTGTCTCCTTTATTATTATATAGTGTTCTTCTTTGTCTCTTGTTACAGTCTTTGTTTTAAAGGCTATTTTCTCTGATATCATTATTGCTATTCCAGATTTCTTTTGACATCCATTTGCCAGATAGATGTTTCTACATCCTCTCATTTTCAATCTACAGGTGTCTTTAGGTCTAAAATAGGTCTCGGGATGCCTGGGTGGCTCAGTCATTAAGCGTCTGGCTTCTGCTCAGGTCATGATCCCAGGGTCCTGGGATCGAGCCCTACATCGGGCTCTCTGCTAGGCAGGAAGCCTGCTTCTCCCTCTCCCACTCCCCCTGCTTGTGTTCCTGCTCTCACTCTCTCTCTCTCTCTCTGTCAAATAAATAAAATCTTAAAAAAATAAAATAAATACAATACAATAGGTCTCTAGTAGGCCACAGACTGGTGGGGTTTGGATTTTTGCCATTCTGTTACCTTATGTCTTTTGTTTGGAGCATGTAGTCCATGTATATTCAAAGTAATCATTGATAGACATGTATTTATTGCCATTTTATTACTTGCTTTGTGGTTGTTTCTGAAGTTTTACTCTGATCCTTATCTTTCTCTCTTTCATGTTTTTTTTAATTTAAATTCAGTCAACATATAATACATCATTAATTTTTGATGTAATGTTCAATGATTCATTAGTTGCATATAACACCCAGTGCTCATCATATCATGTGCCCTCCTTAATGCACATCACCCAGTTAACCCATCCCCCCACCCACCTCCCTTTCTGCAACCCTCAGTTTGTTTCTCGGAGTCAAGAGTTTCTCTGGATATCTTCCTTTTTATTGTTTGCATATTTATTAATGTTTTTTAATGTATGGTTACCATTAGGTGTGCGTATAACTTCTGCATTTAGCAGTCTATATTAAGTTGATGGTCACTTAAGTTTGAACCCATTCTTTTCTCTTCTTCTCCCCACATTTTTGGTGTATGTTATTATATTTCATATCCTTTTTTGGTGAGTTCCTTGACTGATTTTTTAGAGAAATATTCACTTTTACTGCTTTTGTGTTTCCTACTTCTATTTTGTCACTTGTGGTTTCTCCTCTCCACTCAGAGTTCCTTTTAATATTTCTTGCATAGCTGGTTTAGTGGTCATAAACTCCTTTAGTTTTTGTTTGTCTGCTGAAGTCTCTATCTCCCCTTCTATTATGAATGATAGCCTTACTGGATAGAGTATTCTTAGCTGCAGAGTTTTCCATTCAGTGCTTTGAAAATATCATGCCACTCACTTCTGCCCTGCTAAGTTTCTGTTGAAAAATCTCTAGCTAGTATTATGGGCTTTTTTTTTTTTTGTAAGTTAATGATGTCTTTTATCTTGCTGCCTTTAAATTTTTTTATCACTATATTTTGCAAATTTAATTACAATATGTTTCGGTGTGGGTCTGCTTTTGTTGATTTTGTTGGGCTTCTCTGTGACTCCTGATCTGGATATCTTTTTCCTTACCTAGATTAGGGAAGTTTTTGGCTATTATTTCTCAAGTAAATTCTCTGCCCCTTTTTCTATCTCTTTTTCTTCTGGGACTCCTATAATATGAATGTTATTATGTTTGATGGAGTCACTGAGTTCCCTAAATCTATTTTCATTTTGCATAGTTCTTTTTTTTGTTCAGCTTGACTATCTTCCATTACTCTGTCTTCTAGGTCACTAATTCATTCTCCTGCTTCTTCTATCCTGCTGTTCATTCCATCAAGCATGTTTCTCCTTTTGTTTTTTGTGACCTTTATCTCTGTCATTCCTTATCTCTGTGTTGAGGGTCTCACTCATGTCTTCCACTCTTTTCTCAAGTCTAGTGGGTATCCTTATGATCATTGCTTTAAATTCTCTATCAAGCATGTTATTTATATCTTTTGTTTGTATTTCTGGCCATGAGTTTGTCTTGTTCTTTAATTTGGTATAAATTCCTGTGTATACTCAGTTTGTCTGCTTCTATGTGTCTGTTTCTGTGGTCTACCAAAGTCAGCTGTGTCTTCTCTTGAACATAGTGATTTTATGAAGAAGAATTCCTGGAGTGCCCTGCACGGCACTGTCCCCTGTTCACCTGAACCTGGCATTTCAGGAGAGCATCCTATGTATGTTGCTTATGTCCTGCTGTTGTGTCTGAGTCACTTTTCCTTTCAGTGGAGTTTTCTGCACTGACTCTCTCTTCTGGTCTGTGCTGGTTCTCTGTGGTTAGTGGGACCCAGGCAGGCCAGCTCTGATGGGGCATGCCCATCAGGAACTTGGGATTAGGGTGGTGATGTTAGCAAAATTTTCTCTGGGCCACTAGTCTTATGTTGGATCCCCTAATTGCTGTGGTGGTTGGGAGCTGCAAGCCAGGGCAGTTGGTCATGCAAGTTTTGGCATCATGTGGGGTGATGGCTGGTGCAGATGGGCCCAGCGCATGATGGTGGCTGGGGGCATGAGACTAGGCATGGTGCAACACCTGGTCCCTGCACAGTGGTGGGGCACAGTGCTTGGGGACAGATGTGCACCTGTGGTTAAGTGCATCATGTGATGGTGGTGGTTCTGCATGGTGTGGCAGCTGGTCAGGGCATAACAGCTGGGTATGGCACACTGTGGCCTCTGTGTACTTGGCAGCTGGACAGGGTGTGTTCACACAGCTTTAAGAAAATTTACTTTGAGCCCAGGACCCAGACTAGCAGGATTGGAGTGGCAAGTCCTCAGGAGAAATCTTGGGTGTGGCCCACTGCTAGCAATAACCTGTCCAGGACAACCTCCCACACATAGTCCTGTGTCTATGCGGTGGACAGGGAAAGAAAATGACACCTGCTAGCTCCCTCATTTTGGGGGAAGTCCCCCAACACACTCTGAAATCAGTATGAACAGATCAGTCTCTTGTTTGTCCCTGGTGTTGTGTACACTGCAATTTTTATGCTGCCTTTTTGCACAGGCTGCTGTCTCCCCAGAGGCAGTGACCCAGGCATTACTCGCCTTCCTGGCTTGCTCAATTCTGAGTCAGGTTCCAAGTCTTACTGGTTATACAAACTTATGGAATTCAGCTTTTCTGGTTTTCAAAGCCAAACATTATGGGGATTAGTTTTCCCTGTGTGAGCTCCCTAGTGAACAGGCTCATTTCTCACCTTCTCCGTGTGTATGGCTCCCTCCCTCTTGTGGGCAGTTTCCTCCACCTTTCTAACTTTCCTAACCTTTCAAATGCAGCTTCTTTTCTATATTTAGTTGTGGAGTTTTTTCTGCCAGTCTTCTGGTTGCTTTCTGGTTTATTGACTTGTATGTGGATGATATCTATTTGAAAACATGGGATGGGGCACGTGAGTGGTGCAGTCAGTTAAATGTCTGACTCTTAGTTTTGACTCAGGTTGCGATCTCAGGGTCGTGAGATTTAACCCTGCTTTGGGATCCATGTTCTACATGAAGTCTGCTTAAGACTCTCAAATAAATAAAGAAATCTTAAAAAAGATGTGGGATGTGGTGATCTCAGGGTCCTCTTACTCCACCATGTTCCCAAGTCCTCCAGTCACATTCTTAATAAAAGATCACCACTGTCTGCTGTCTTTCAAAGTCTTTAATAAAATTCTATCTTCATTCCCAGAAAAAAATGTGAATTTTATGGAAATTTTAATGTATAAGCAATATATATGATCACCAAGATCCTATTGATAATACCCAGTGTTGGGGAGGATGTGGGGAATCAACTATACTGAGACAATGCTTTGAAGGCCAATTTGGCAACATCTAGAAACATTTTAACTGCATATATCCATTGACCCAACATTTCCGCTTCCAGAAAATCTTCATTCCATTGTTTGCGAGTATAAGAATGATAATATAACAAAAAGATAACCCTTTATTTTTGCAAAGCAATGTTGGAAAAACTGCTGACACCTTAAATCATGGCAGCATGTAAAGTAATGATTTTCTAATTGAACAAAACTACTGACATAGCACCTGCAACTATTTGAATCTCTTTACATATGTAGGCACATATATATGTATACATACATATATGCCAAGCTGCAGAACAAGGAGCATGTGATTGAAGCCCTATGCAGGGCCAAGTTCAAGTTCCCTGGCCACCAGAAGATCCACATCTCCAAGAAGTGGGGCTTTACTAAGTTTAATGCAGATGAATTTGAAGACATGGTGGGTGAAAAGTGGCTTATCCCAGATGACTGTGGGGTAAAATACATCCTTAATCCTGGCCTTTTGGACAAATGGAGGGCTCTGCACTCATGAGAACCTTGGCACTGCCCCCTCCCTATTCATGCCCACCAATAAATCCTACTTCCTGTCTGTCAAAAAATATACATATGCACATACATATATATGTGTACATATATACTTTTTACATTTGAAGCCCTTTACATATATGTGTGTGTGCATATATATCACACACACCCACATCTAATAACTACCTGATCTTATGGTAAGAGCAGTTGGATAGCTGTCCTGTTTATTTTATTTGTCCTGTTTTACTGATGAAGAAACAGATACCCAGAGAATTGTAATTTGTCCATGTGAGATTCTAAAACACCTGGGTCCTGTCTCTCTCCATATTCCATATTATATTCTGATTGTGTAGACCGATCTAGAGAGTCTCTCAAATAGAATCAAATATACACATGAAGCCAGAGATGCTCTGAACACTAACATATATATTTTATTACCTAAATAATTCATGATAGACTAAGGATTTCTAAATGTATATCTCCAGCCAAGAGCTTTTTTTTTCTAAACTTCAAATTCAAGTGCCTGTTGAAAAACTCCACTTGAAAGTCTCATACATTCAAAATTAAACTTGCCATTGTCTCCCCAAACCCTCTCTTCTCTCTGTAATCAGTGGCACTACCATGCTTAGTTGTTCAAACCCCAAACCTGAACATCATCCTTGATTCCTCTCTCTTTTATCCCCAGTGCCTAATTAATCATCAATTTTTGGTAATTATATCTCCAAAAATTCTCAAATTTATCAACTTTTCTCCATCCCTGCTAAAACCACTGTACTTCAGATCACCATCATTTAGCCTGGATTACAGCAATCTTAACTGCATCCAGAGAAACTACAACATAAAAGTGTGATCCTTTTACTTCCTCCCTTATTCTAACTTTTTAATGGTTCCTAGTTGCTTTTTGGATAAATCCATATTTCCTAATATGGCTTCTAAAATTCTGCATAATAGACACATCTTAACTGCTTAATTTTATCTCTTATGAATTCCTATCTTATACTCTCATCCCCAGCTATAATATAGACCTTTATCCCAGTTGTTAGTCTGGGTTACTTGCCCCTCTGGCAGTTTAAATCTTCCTTTGCATAGTACTTATGTTATTTTGTGAATATCGTTCACTGCTCTGTATTCCCCACTAGAATTTAGTTACATAAGAGCTGAAGCCTTATTTGTCTCAATCCCCAGAACCTATCATGAAACATAATAGAAACTTGATAAATAGTTGTTGAATGAATGAGTAAAATAACTTCAATTAATGGGATCAGAAACTAACATAAAGATGATAAATTTCCAGATTAAGAACCAATTAATGTTTTCATTCATCATCTTTTCAGAAAAATAATTATCTCAGAAAAAAAAGATGTCTTTGCCCCCCCACTTTTGTTTTTGATCTAGCAGGCTTGGGTTGTGTGTATAAGTGTCTAAGGTGGAAAGACTGATTAAAAAAATGCATTTCATAGAAACTATAAGCTCAAAGGAAACTGTTAATTTTGAGTGATCAACTGAAAATTTTACTGTAGATATATTCAAACTGCCTCTTCCTTTCCCCTTGATTTAATTGGATGGATTTTGTGTATTTCTTTCTGAATTGGTTGTGTCTGAGGAGTTTTCCTTAGAATATTTTCCCTGTCTCTTTCCAGGGTGTCCCATGCTTCTACCATTTTCTAGTAGCCCCAGTTCTCCCAGAGAAACTGTCCTAATTTTTCATCAAAATTAAGTTATAGATCTCTATTTTTTTATTATGTTCAGTTAGCCAACATATAGTACATCATTAGTTTTTGATGTAGAGTTCAATGATTCATTAGTTGCATATAACACCCAGTGTTCATCACAACACATGCCCTCCTGAAAAGTCACCTTTAGCTCAGAGGCAGACCCTCCAACATTTCAAAAACATCTTTAGATAGTCATCCAGGTTGAATGGGGGAATTAATTTTCATCAATTTTGAAAGATATGGAACCAATTGCTCCTAAAAGTCAGTTGTGCATAGATTTTTGTTTCTGTTTTATCTTCAAATTTGTAACTTTACCAGGGCCTTCATAGATACTGCTTTTGCAATATATATGTTACTAAAAATTATGAGTACAGAACACAAATAAGCCCTTTGACTAGCTATGTAACTTGGGGCAAATCACTTAATATTTTTGAATCTCAGTTTCTTCATGTATAAAGTAGAGAAAAAACTATAAGATATTGGTGAAAGAAATTGCAGGTGACACCAACAAATGGAAAGATATACATGCTCATTGATTAGAAGAATTAATATTGTTAAAATGTCCATACTACCTAAAACAATCTATAGAGCCAGTGCCATCTCTATCAAAATATCAACAGCATTTATCACAGAACTGGAACAAGTACCCCTAAAATTTGTGTAGAAGCACAAAAGATCTCAAAAAAGTCAAAGCAATCTTGTGAAAGAAGAACAAAGCTGGAGATAATCACAATCCTAGTTTTCAAGATATATTGAAAAGCTATAGTAATCAAAACAGTATGGTACTGGCACAATAATAGATACATAAACCAATGAAACATGAGAGGCAGACCAGAAATAAACTCACAATATAGTCCATTAATATAGGAAAAAGGGGCCAAAAATATATAGTGGGAAAAAGTGCTGGGAAAATTGGACAGCTACATGAAAAAGAATAAAACTGGACCACTTTCTTATACCCTACACAAAAATAAATTTAAAAATGGATTAAAGACCTACATTTAATACCTGAAACCAGAAAATTCACAAAAGAAAACATAGGCAGTAATCTCTTATACATAGGCCTTGGCAACATTTTTTCTAGATATGTCTCCTCAGGAAAGGGAAACAAAAATAAAAACTAACAATTGGGAACTTCAAACTAAAAAGCTTTTGCACAGTGAAGGAAACCATTAACAAAATAAAAATGCAACCTACCAAGTGGGAGAAAATATTTGCAAATGATAGATCCAATGATGGGTTAAGATCCAAAATATATAAGGAATATGTATAACCCAACACACACACACATACACACACACACACACACACACACACACACACAAATCCAATTAAAAATGAGCTGAAGACCTAATAGATATTTTTTTCCAAAAAAGACATACAGATGGCCAACAGACACATGAAAAGATGCTCAACATTGCTAATCATCAAAAGAAATGCCAATCAAAACCACAATAAGATATTACCTCACACCATTCCAAATGGCTAGTATCAAAAACACAAAACATAACGAGTTGGCAAGAATGTGAAGAAAAGGGAATCTTCATGCACTGTTGGTGGGAATGTAAATTGGTACAGCCTCTGTGGAAAACAGTATGGAGGTCCCTCAAAAAATTAAAAATAGAAATACCATGATTCAATAATTCCACTATTGAGTATTTATCCAGGGGAAAAAAATGCTCACTTGAAAAAATATATACACCCTAATGTTTATTTCAGCATTATTTAGAATATCCAAGACATGGAAGGAACCTGAGTTTCCATCAATAGACCAAAGGATAAGGAAAATGTGGTATGCATACTAAATGGAATATCACAGACATATAAAAAGATGAGATTGTGGCATTTGAGACAACATGGATGGACCTAGAGGGTATTATGCTAAGTGAAATAAGTCAGACTGAAAAAAACAAATGCCATATGATTCCATTCATAAATGAAATCTAAATAAAATGAATAAACAAACACAAAGCAGAATCAGAACTATAAATACAGAGAACAAATTGATGGTTGGCAGAGGAGAAAAGGGCGGGGTGGGCAAAATATGTAAAGAGGAGAGGGAAATATAGGCTTCCAGTTATGGAATGAGTAAGACATGGGAATAAAAAGCAGACCATAGAGAATACAGTCAGTGATATTGTAATAGTGATATAATGGGACAGATAGTAGCAATACTTGTGGTGAACATAGCATAATGTATAAACTTGTCAAATCACTAAGTTATAACCTGAAAGTAATGTAACATTGTATGTCAACTATACTCAAATAAAAAAAAGTGAAAGCAGTATTCAAAAAGATATATGTACCTCTATGTTTATTGCAGCATTATTCACAATAACCAAGATATGGAAGGAACCTAAGTGTCTACTGATAGGTGGATGAATACAGAGGATGTGATTCTATGTATATATAGATAGATATAGAGATAGGGATACAGATAGATAGAGATACAGATACAGATAGATAGGTATAGATATATAGATATAAATCAGCCATAAAAAAGGAATGAATTCTTGTGATTCACAACAACATGGATGGACCTAGAGATTAGCATGCTAAGTGAAATGTCAGAGAAATACAAATACCATATATGCGGAATCTAGGAAGCAAAAGAAGCAATCAAACAGACAAGTCAGCAACAACAAAAAGAAACTGACTCATAAATGCAGAGAAAAAATTGGTCTTTGCCAGAAGGGAGGAAGTAGGGGGATAGGCAAAATATGTGAGCCGAATTAAGAGGTACAAAATTCCAGTTATAAAGTAAAATAAGTCACAGAAAATTATAGCATAGGGTATAGTCAATAATATTGTAATAGCATTGTATTGTGACAGATGGTAACCACACTTATTGTGGTGCATATTGCATAATGTGTAGAATTGTCAATCCACTACATTGTACACCTGAAACTAATATAATATTATATGTTACCTATATGCTAGATAGATACATAGATAGGTAGGTAGATGATAGATGATAGATAGATGATAGGTAGATAGATAAACAAAGATCTACTTTAAGATATTGTGAAAGCTAAATACAACCAAGGATGTTCCTTGTACATAGTGAATGCTCAATTGATCATCATCAACATAATCCAGTCATATATATCAGAAATTTTAGAATTGTCTTTAATCCTTTCACTTTCCTTATTCACCATATAAAAACAATCTCCAAGCATATTGACTTTATCTTCAAAATGTTTCTCAGATTTATCATTTCCTCTATTTCCATTGCTAGAATCTATTTTCATCCATTCATCCTTTTTTTGGTATTGCAACACTCTCCAAATTGTTTCATTTCTCCTCTAATGCTACCAAAGTCATCTTGTTAAAATGCAAGTCTAATCAAGTTACTCCCCTCATTAAAACCCTGTAGGGCTTCTCATCTGTTGCTAACTCAGACCGAAATCCTTTAAGTTGATCTTCAATTTTCTCCATATTCTGGCCCCACATTAACCTTCCAATTTTATCTTAGTCTGACTTTCTTTCAGCCATAGAACTCAGTTGCCAAGCATGCCTGTGGACATTTGTTCAAAGACACATAGTAAGATCTCAATTGTTAACTCAGACGAAAGCAGTCAGTCTGAACCACAGAATTGCATTTTGCAAATCAATAAATACAAATTTCCTGAAACTCAATAGACTGTGGTATAGAAAAGACATTTGGGAGAATGACATTTTAAATTTGGGTTATGCTTGTCCCTTCAATTTTGAATGCTCTTATCCCTGTCTATTTTACATTTTATCCACTTTGATCTTATATAAATCTCATATCTAAAGAGCCAGAACACAGGCTACCTCCTCTCTGAAGCTGTCCTAAATATTTCAGGGAAATTAATCAACTCTGATGAACCTAGGTAATGCATCCATTGTGGGCTTCTCTAAGTATGTTTTGTATTATTAACACACACACACATGCTGTATATGAATGAATTAACATGCACAAGAACTCTTTTTGTTTGACTGAGAGAGAATAGAAGTAATATTTGTGCAAGATACTTGTAGGAAAAGAAGTCAGTGGACTTTAGTGTTACATCAGCAATGGAAAGAAGCCCTGAACAAATCCTGCATGAAATTTGGCTAAGGATTCCCTAGTTCCCATGCCAGATGCACTACCCTCACATGACCTCTGCTAAGCCTTGGGGATGATGACTGTATTCATAGGCATATGGTAGCCTCACATAGTTGGTTTATGGGGTTTGAAGGCTGTATTGAATGAGATAATAATTTATCTTATTTTCTCTAAATCTTTCCATCACAAACAAAACAAAACAAAAACTACCAATTCCAAGCAGGCATGGAGACTCAACTTGAGAAAAAATAGGGTTGGAGTCATTGCATCTTTTCATTTTGACCTGGTAACATTTCATTTCTTTCTCTTTTTGTGGCACTCATTATAAGTTGCACTACTCATCTCAGAGGCCAGGCTGGGGACAATAGTAGAGGCTGAAGATCTAGCAATGTTGTGTCAATATGAATCAGTGGCTGGGAAATGGAAAAGGAGTTCACTGGAAAATAGGGAAGCAGTTCACAGGATTTTTGCAAGCTAAACTTTAAAAAGGTCATCTCTCAGAGCTCTTTGGGTGCTTTCCAAAGTGTAAATTAAGCTCAGCCAGTGTGTGGGTGGAGTTCCTTTTTGGCATCTCCAGACAGTAATGGCTGCCTAATAACTGTCATGTGCTGGGTTAGGCTGTAAGTGGAATCAGTTCTCCAGGAGGGTCAAAGCCCAGTAGCCAGTCTAAGGCTAACATGAAGTGAGGAGCTCAGAAAGAGGTGTCTAAACTTCCATCAAGGGCTAAGGAGGGCCAGAGAAAAGAATCTCAGTGTAAGGTGTTTCAGGGTAAGCACTGACCAAAGTAAGTTTATGAGCTGGACTCTGCTTTCATGCTGGGGGCTTCTGTTTAACATTCTCTAGAAAAGTATGAGGAATGAGGTCTTTTGCTTCAGGATGCCCCCTTTAACTAAAAACAACCAAAAAAATTTCCCACTTACCACAGACACCAGAGTGGACTGGGCTTTGATAGGCCATAAACAACAAGAGGTATTGGTTGCTTTAAAACAGTCTTAGTTGTTTTAGAAACCATTTTTTTTCACCTCTTCTATTAGAAACAGTTCTAGGTATTATGGTCCTTTCTGAGAGAAAATTTCCTGTGTTTTGAATATTTGTTTTACATGTATTTTTCTTAAAAATAACTAAAAATTATTTATAAATTTTATATTAACCAAGTTGCTGAGTAACACATTTGCTTTATACTTTCTTCCTTTGTTGGACTAAGGAAGTGTTCATAAAGACATCAAGATCCTATGAAATCCTCTCTCTCCCACTGGAATAGATTTATGTATGAGTAGAATGACACTGAACATATCCATCACCTAAGTGAAATTTGAGATTTGGTATTCTGGCATAGAAAGAGACCCCATTTATGAGGTAAAGCCTCCTTACTCTTGAGTTCAAGCAAGTATAAATTATCACTGACACTTTCTTTAGAAATATGGTAGAGAAAACTGTGCTGGTAGAGAAGGGCACATAAACTTATGAAATATATATGCTTGATAAAGAAAAGTGGGAAAGTGGAAGAAAATGATTTACAAAAATAAATAAATAGAAAGAATAAGGGTATACTAAAGAAGTGAAACGTGAAAGATAGAGTGGGTAACCACCTACCTGTGTTTGGTTTGGCTTTGTAATTAGTTGGGATAAGTTGTTTTCTGGGTAACAGGATTGGATGGCTCAGATCCATGTAGAAATCAGAGTACCAGAGGGAGTACCACTGAACCATAGCACTTTTGTCTTCATGGCCTCACGGGCAAGGTTCAGGGTTGTCACTGGGGTAGTGGAAACCACCACACGTTAGCCTTATCCAGATCTAGGAGATGAGTATTCTTACACCTAGTGCCCATAGAAAATTCTGGAGGGTTCTTTATTTCCAGTTACCATCCTGTAGACCAAAGTGTCATGAAGCATGCCTCCATTACACAAGAAGCATCTTTTTCTTTCCTTCCAGTTTTAATGAAATATAATTGACATACAGTACTATATAAGTTTAAGGTGCACAGCATAAGGCCTGCCTTACATACACTGTGAAATGATTACCACAATAAGTTTAGTTAACATTATCTCATATAAATACAAAAAAAGAAAAAAATTCCCTTGTGATGAGAACTTATAATTTACTCTCCTAGGAACTTTTAAATATTTCATACAGCAGTGTTAACTACAGTCATTATGTTGTACATTACATCCCCAATACTAATTTATCTTATAACTAAAAGTTGTACCTTTCAACTATCTTCATCCAATTTCCTCACTTCCCCCACCACCTCTGGTAACCAAATATCTGATTTCTTTTTCTATGAGTTTGGTGAGGATTTATTTTGTTTTGTTTTAGATTCCACATATAAGTGAGGTATTGCAGTATATGTTTTTCCCTGTTTGACATATTTCACTTAGCCTATTGCTCTTAAGGTCCATTTATATTGGCAAAAATGTCAGGATTTCCTTCTTTTTGTGGCTAAATATTATCCCATTGTGTGTGTGGGTGGGGGGGTGAGCGTGTGTATGTATCACATTTTCCTTTTTTAAAGATTTTATTTATTTATTTGAGAGAGAGTGAGAGCAGAAATAAAAAAAAATTTTATTTATTTATTTGAGAGAGAGTGAGAGCAGGGAGAGGGGAAGAGGAAGAGACTCTCAAGCAAACTCCATGCTCAGCATGGAGTCTGACACAGGGCTTGATCCCATGACCTGAGATCATGACCTGAACCGAAACCAAGAGTCGGATGTTTAACCAACTGAGCCATCCAGTCTCCCCTTTATCACATTTTCTATATACACATAACTGTTGATGGACTCTTAGGTTGTTTAAATGCCTTGGCTACTTACATAATACAGAAATAAAATGGCAATATAGATATCTCTTTGGCATAGAGGTATACTTTGAAGATATTGCAGGTTAAGTTCCAGACCACCACTACCACAGCTTTTGTTTCTTTGGGGAAATCTTTATCTCTCATTCATTTCTGAAGGACAACTTTCCTGGGTAAAGTATTATTGGTTGGAAGGTCTATTTTTTTTTTAGACTTTTGATGTATAGGCATACCCAGGAGATATTGTGGGTTCATTTCCAGGCAGCCACAATAAAGCAAATATTGCAATAAAGTGAGGCAATTAATTTTTTTGGTTTCCCAGTGCATATAAAGTTATGTTTACATTATACTGTAGTCTATTAAATGTGCAACAGCGTTATGTTTAAAAAAAATGTATCTACTGTTGGGGCATCTGGGCGGCTCAGTCAGTTAAGCATCTGGCTCTTGATTTCACCTCAGGTCATGATCTCAGGGTCCTGAGATTGAGCACTCTACCAGGCTCTGCACTCAGCATGGAGTCTGCTTGGTATTCTTTCCCTCTTCCTCTCCCTCTCCTTATGCTCCTCCCCTTGCACGCTCTCTCTCTCAAATAAATAAATAAATAAAATCTTTTTAAAAAGCATATACTGTCATTAAAAATATTTTATTGCCAAGCAATATTAACCATTATAGCCATTATCTGGACTTGCAATGAGCAATAATCTTTTTGCTGGTGGAAGGTCTTGCCTCAATGTTGATGGCAGCTGATCTATCAAAGTGGTGGTTGCTGATGTATGGGTAGCTGTGGAAATTATTTAAATCAAGACAGCAATGTAGTTTGTCCTATTGATTGACTCTTCCTTTCACAAACGATTTCTGTGTACCATGCAATGCTGTTTGACAGCATTTTACTCAGAGTAGAACTTCTTTCAAAATTGGAATCAATTCTCTCAAACACTGCTGCTGCTTTATAAAACTAAGTTTTTGTAATATTCTAAGTCCTTTGTTGTCATTTCAACAATCTTCATAGCAACATGAGTAGATTTCATCTCAAGAAACTACTTTCTTTGCTCAGCCCGGGCACTTTTTCCTTTCAAGTTTTATCATGAGATGGCAAAATTCAGTTGTGTCTTTCGGCTTCATTTTAATTCTATTTCTCTTTATTTTATTTTACCATATCTGCCATTACTTCCTGCACTGTAGTCTTTAACCCCTCAAAATCATCAGTGAGGTTTGGAATCAACTTCTTTCAAACCCCTGTTAATGTGGATATTTTGACTTACCATGAATTACAAATGTTCTTAATGCTGGGCACCTGGGTGGCTCAGTCGTTAAGCGTCTGCCTTCAGCTCAGGTCATGATCCCAGAGTCTTGAGATCGAGTCTCATATCGGGCTCCTTGCTCCACGGGAAGCCTGCTTCTCCCTCTCCCACTCCCCCTGCTTCTGTTCCCTCTCTGGCTGTGTTTCTCTCTGTCAAATAAATAAATAAAATCTTAAAAAAAAAAAAACAACGAACCAAACAAACAAAAACAAATGTTCTTTTTTTTTTTTTTAAAGATTTTATTTATTTATTTGAGAGACAGAGAGAATGAGAGAGAAAGCACATGAGATGGGGGGAGGGTCAGAGGGAGAAGCAGACTCCCTGCTGAGCAGGGAGCCCGATGCGGGACTCGATCCAGGGACTCCAGGATCATGACCTGAGCCGAAGGCAGTCGCTTAACCAACTGAGCCACCCAGGCGCCCAAAACAAATGTTCTTAATGCCATCTAGAATGGTATATGATTTCCAGAAGGTTTTCAATTTACTTTGTCCAGATCCATCAGATAAATCATTGTAAATGGGGGCTATAGCCTTATGAAATGAATTTCTTTTTTTTTAAAGATTTTATTTATCTGACAGAGAGAGAAACAGTGAGAGAGGGAACACAAGCAGGGGGAGTGAGAGGGGGAGAAGCAGGCTTCCCACGAAGCAGGGAGCCCGATGTGGGGCTCAATCCCAGGACCCTGAGATCATGACCCGAGCTGAAGGCAGACGCTTAATGACTGAGCCACCCAGGCGCCCCATGAAATGAATTTCTTAAAGAATAAAATTTGAAAGTCAAAATTACTCATTTATCCATGGGCCACAGAATGTATGTTGTGTTTGCAGGCATAAAAAAAGAAACATTAATCTTGCTGCACATTTCCATCAGATTTCTTGAGTGACCAGATGATTTGTCAATGAGCAATAATATTAAAAGGATTTTTTTTTTATGGCCAGTAGGTCTCAACAGTCAGCCTTAAAATATTCAGTAAACCATGTTGTAAAAAAAATGGGCTGTCATCCAGACTTTGTTGTTCCACTTATAGAGCACAAGCAGAGTAGGTTTAGCATAATTCTTACGGGACCTAGGATTTTCCCAAAATAGTAAATGAGATTTGGCTTCAACTTAAAGTCATCAACTACATCAGCCCTTAACAAGAGAGTCAGCCTGTCCTTTGAATTTTGAAGCCAGGTATTGACTTCTTTTCTCTAGCTATGAGTCTTAGATGGCATTTTCTTCCACTAGAATGCTGTACGGTCTACACTGAGCATCTGTTGTTTAGTGTAGCTACCTTCAGTCAATCCATCTTAGATGGATTCTCTGGATAACTTGCCACAGCTTTTATATCAACACTGGGTGCTTCACCTTGCAATTTTGTGTTACACAGATGGCTTATTTTCATCAATTTCATGAACCAATATCTACTAGCTTCAAACTTTTCTTCTACACCTTCCTCACCTCTCCTAGCCTTCACAGAATTAAAGAAAATTAGGGCCTTGGTATGGATTAGGCTTTGGATTAAGGGAATGTTGTGGTTGGTTTTATCTTTTATCCTTACCACTAAAACTTTCTCCATATCAGCAATAAAAACTGTTTATTTTCTTATCATTTGTGTGTTCACTGGAGTAGCATTTTTAATTTCCTTCAAGAACTTTTCCTTTGCATTCACAACTTGATTAACTGTTTGGCACAAGAGGCCTAGCTTTTGGCTTACCTTGGATTTTGACATACCTTCCTCACTAAACATAATCATTCTTAACTTTTGATATAAATTAGAGATGTGTCTTTTCCTCTAACCTGAAAAATTAGAAGCCATTATAGGATTACTAATTGGCCTGATTTCAGTATTGTGTCTCAGGGGATAGGGAGGTTCCAGGAGGATGAGATAGACAGGGAAACAGTTGTTCACTGGTACAGTCAGAACACACCAACACTCATGCATTGTTTGCAATATTATATGGGTTTGTGGTGCCTCAAAATAATTATAATAGTAATGTTAAAAATCAAAGACACTGTGGAAGATGGCACCAGAGTTGGAGGACCCTAGTCTTGCTTCATCATTCAAACACAACTAGATAACGATAAAATCATTCTAAATACCCAAAAACTCAACCTGAAGACTAACAGAATAAACTCTACAACTAAAGGGAGAGAAGATACCACATCAAGGAAGGTAGGAAGTATGGAGATGTGGTTTAGGGGAGAAATGGATGGTTGCTGTTGCAGACAGGAGGGAGCAGTGGTCATGGAGAAAGGTGAGAGAGAGGAGCACACAAGGGAACAGACAAAAGAATACTTCCCCAAAGCCATAGGCTTGGAAAATGAGAGGGGCTGATTTCTGTAATTTCTTTCAACCAGCAGAGCTTAAATACTAGAGTTCTGGGGCACCTGAGTGGCTCAGTCAGTTGAGTGTCCAACTCTTGGATTCAGCTCAGGTCATGATCTTAAGGTTGTGAGATTGAGCCCCACATTGGGTTCCACACTGGGTGTGGAACCCACTTGAGGTTCTCCTTCTCCCCCTGCCCCCTGCAAAATGAATAGAGTTTTAAGGTCAGTGGACTTGGCTAGGATAGAGCCCTGAAGGTACTGTCCTATGCCTGAAGAGGAGGCAGGCAAACAACCTGGGTCAGTGTGGAAACAGCAATCTGAAGAATGCCTGGGGCACATGGAGATTGGGGTGGGGGTGAGGGATGGGGGGATTCTTCACTCCTCTTGGAATGCATCCCTTAGATGCAGCATTCACAGAGACTCTTCTCTGGAGACAAAGGAGACACCTAGTGCCATTTCTCTCCCTCACCCCTCAGCATAAACACAGAGCCACCTGCAGGAAGCAGCATAGCAATAACACTGGCTGCCTAACCCATTTACACCAACTCCCACACACCTGCACTCTGGTAGGACTGCCTGTCAATCCAACTTGCCTCAATCCTAGTGGGGAGGGGCAGGGGGACCTCCTCCAGAAGACAAGCACAAGGACCTGCCCACACCACATTCCTAAAGCCTGGAGTTTTAAAAGTCAGCAGGTTTGGCTGAGAAAGAGCCCTGAGGGCACTGTGATGCTTCTAGAGAGAACAACCCAGAGGTGGACAGTGGAAACAGGGATCTAAAAAAATGCCTGGGTTGCATAAGGGGGAGATTATTCATTCTAGTCAGAATGCTTCCCTGAGAGGCAGAATTCAGGGAGATACCACTCTGGGGACAAAGGAGATGGCAGGTGCCATTTCCCTGCCCCAATCCCTCAGCATAAACACAGAGCCATATGTGGTAAGTACCACAGCACCAACACTGGCTGCCCAACCTGTTTACACCAAGCCCCATACCCCTGCATTCTGGTGGGGCTGACATACAAAAGAAGGCAGAGACTTAGACAAAAGGCCAAAACAGAGTAATTCTTTCCAAATGAAAGAACAAGATAAGGAACACTGAGAATATAAGGGAAACAGATATAAGTAATATATATGATGGAGGATTTAAATAATTTTAAACAACAATTGTAAGGAGTGGGTGTCTTTATGATAATCACCTGTGACCAACAAAAAATAACGAGGACCTTTAGGGTTGGTCTTTTATAGAAAGCTAACCAGCGAACTTAAGTCCTTTAACATCTCTATTGATAACACCTTCAATGGCTTACTACAATCCATATGGTCTCAACAACACATTGCTTTCTCAAGACTGCATCCTTGAAACAGCTCCAGCTATGGGAACAGTGAGTAGAATGTACACTCCAAGAACAGGGGAGGGGGCAAGAGCCTCCAATTTCCCTGGACAACTCACAGATCAACCAGCAGTAATATTTCTGGATGGCTTCTTCCAACATAGTCAAAGGGTACAAAATTTCAGTTATGCAAAATGAGTAAGTCCTAGAGACCTATTGTACACCATAGTGCCTATTTTTTTTTAATAAAAACAATCCTACAACATTTATTGTCCTCTGGTAATAACATAAAGGAAATCAAAACAATACAAACAAATGTTTTAGAACTACACTCCCAACAAAGGACATCTAAAAAAACAAACCACATGGTCTTCTCAAGAATTTCTCACTTCATTGATCATTTCTAGTTGGAGACACTTTGGAGCAGGGTAATATTATCTCCTTTTAGCATGATCCAACCCAGTTATTTTCTTGACTTTGTTTTAGAATGAATCTCTTCAGCATCATCTAATACAAGGTTCATGTACCCATCAAAATCAATGATACAGCCCTCTATTCACATGTTCACTCTTGAGAGCTTTTTCTGTATCTTCACTTAATAAACTTTTATTGCTTTACTAAAAAAAAAAGAAGAAGAAGAAGAGTTAAAACCTATTTTTCTCAAACTATTCAAAAAAATAAAAATGGAAGGAAAACTTCCAAACTCATTCTATGAGGCCAGCATTACCCTGATACTAAAACCAGATATACCCTGATAGTAAAACCAGATAAAGACTCCACTAAAAAAGAGAACTACAGGCCAGTAACCCTAATGAACATTAATTCAAAAATTCTCAATAAAATATTAGCAAATTGAATCGAACAGTACATTAAAAGAATCATTCACCCCAATCAAGTGGGACTTATTTGTGGGTTGCAAGGTGGTTCAATATTTGAAAATCAATCAACATGATACACCACATTAATAAAATGATAAGAACCATATGATCCTTTCAATAGATGCAGAGAAAACATTTAACAAAGTACAACATCCATTCTTGATAAAAACCCTCAACAAAGTAGGGATAGAGGAAACATACCTCAACATCATAAGGGCCATATACAAGAAAACCTAGAGCTAATATCATCCTCAATGGGGAAAAACTAAAAGTTTTTCCTCTATGGTCAGGAAAAGACAGGAATGTCCCCTCTCACCACTGTTATTTAGGATAGTGCTGGAAGTCCTACTCACAGCAATCAGGCAACACAAGAATTAAAAGATATCCAAATCAGCAAGGAAGAAGTCAAATTTTCACTACCTACAGATGACATGACAGTCTACATAGAAAATCTGAAAAACCCTGCCAAATATTGCTAAAACTGACACACAAATTCAGTAAAGTCACAGGATACAAAATCAGTGTGCCAAAATCTTTTGCATTTCTATACACTAATGATGAAATCAGGGAACCAATCCCATTTACATTTGCAGCAAAAACCATATGATAAATAGGAATAAACCTCACAAAGGGATAAAAGACCTGTACTCTGAAAACTATAAAACACTGATAAAAGAAATTGAGAATGACACAAAGAAATGGAAAGATAGTCCATGCTCATGCACTGGAAGAACAAACATAGTTAAAATGTCCAAACTACCCAAAGGAATCTACCCATTTAATGCAATCCCTATCAAAATACCACAACCATTTTTCACAAGCTAGATCAAAGAATCCCCAAATTTGTATGGAACCACAAAAGACCCAAAAGCCAGAGAAATCTTGGAAAAGAAATGCAGAGCTGGAGGCATCCACAATTCCAGACTTCAAGTTATATTACATAGCTGTAGTGATCAAGATAGCATGGTATTGGCACAAAAATAGAAACATAGATCAATGGAACAAAATAGAAAACCCAAAAATGAATCCACAACTATATGGTCAATTAATCTTTGACAAAGCAGGAAAAAAAATATCCAATGGGAAAAAGACAGTCCCTTCAGCAAATGGTGTTGAGAAACTGGACAGCAACATGCAAAAGAATGAATTGGACCACTTTCTTACACCATACACAAAAATAAATTCAAAATGGATGGAAGACCCAAATGTGAGACAGGAAACCATCAAAATCCTAGAGGAGAACACAGACAGTAACCTTTTCTTTTTTAAGATTTTTATTTATTCATTTGACAGAGAGAGAGAGAAAGCACAAGCAGACGGAGTAGAAGACAGAAGCAGAGGGAGAAGCAGGCTCCCTGTTGAGTGAGGAGCCCAACATGGGGCTCTGTCCCAGGGCCCCAGGATCATGACCTGAGCTGAAGGCAGATGCTTAACGGACGGAGCCACCCAGGTGCCCCAACAGTAACCTTTTCAACTTCAGTGATAGCAACTTCTAACTAGATATGTCTCCTGAGGGAAGGGAAACAAAAGCAAAAATAAACTAGGGGACTTCAACAAATTTAAAAGCTTCTGCACAGCCAAGGAAAGAATCAACAAAACTAAAAGGCAACCTTGGAATGTGAAAAGATATTTGCAAATGACATATCTTATAAAGGGTTAGTATCCAAATCCATACAGAACTTATAAAACTCAACACCTAAAAACAAATAATCCAATTAAAACATGGGCAGAAGATATGAAAAGATATTTTTCTAAAGAAGACATACAGATGGTCAACAGACTAATGAAGACACTCAATATCATTCATCATCAGGGAAATTCAAATCAAAACTACACCTCACAATAGTCAGAATGGCTACAATTAACAACACAAGAAATAACAGGTGTTGGCAAGGATGTGGGAAAAGGGAACTCTCTTGTACTGTTGGGGAAATGCAAACTGGTGCACCCACTCTGGAAAACAGTATGGAGGTTCCTCAAAAAGTTAAAAATAGATCTACCCTACAACCCAAAATGGCACTGCTAGGTATTTACCCAAAGAATATAAAAATTCTAGACTTAGAGATACATGCACTGCAATGTTTATAGCAGCATTATCTACAACAGCCAAATTATGGAAAAAGCCCACATGTCCATAAATTGATGAATGGATAAAGAAGACGTGGGATAGAATATTCCTCAGCCATCAAAGAGAATGAAATTTTGCCATTTGCAATGTGGATGGAACAAGAGTGTATTATGCTAAGCCAAATAAGTCAGTCAGAGAAAGACAAATACCATTTCATTCATATGTGGAATTTAAGAAACAAAAGAAACATTCATAAGGGGAAAAAAGGGGGAAGCAAACCAAGAAACAGACTCTTAACTATAGAGAAGAAACTGATGGTTACCAGAGGGGAGGTGGGTGTGGGGGTGGTTTAAATAGATGATGGTGATTTAAGGAGTGCACTTGTGATGACCACAGTGCTGTATAATGTTACCCTGTATTTTAACTAAACTGGAATTTAAATAAAAACTATAGATGAATAAAAATAAACTTTACACTTTTATTTTTCCTCCCCTTCACATTTTAGGTTATTGTTACAATTTATGTATTTTTCTATGGTGTATCCAATAAATCATTTTAGTTATGGTTATTTCTGTACATCTGATTTTTAACCAATAAACTAGCATTAAGTGAATTATCCACCACCATTTCCACATTAAAGAATCTAATATCGATGATATGTTCATCATTACCAGTAAGTTTTATTCTGCATTAACATTTTTATAATCTTAATTGTCATCCTTTTACTTCCACTTAAAGAACTCCTTTTAGCATTTCTTGTAAGTTAGTTCTAGTGATGAACTCCCTCAGCTTTTGCTTGTTTTGAAAACTCCTTTCTTTTTTTTTTTTTTTCATTCTGAAGGACAGCTTTGCCAGATACAGATTTCTTGGTGGACTGCTTTTTTTTTTAATTTGTTTATTTCAATATTCTGAATATATCTTTCCATTTTCTCCTCATTTGAATTTCTGTTGAGAAATCCACTGATAGTCTTATGGGGCTTCCTTGTATGTAACTTGTCTCTTTTTTTCTTTGTTTTCAAAACCTTTATTTGTATTTGACTTTTAACAATTTAATTGATATGTGTTTCAGTGCACCCCAATTTGGTTTCAATCTATTTGGGGTCCTTTAGGTCTTAGATTTGAATATCCATTTCTCTCCCCAGTTTTGGAAAATTTTCAGCTCTCTATTGAATTCTTCAGTTCAGTCATTGTAATTTTCAGTTTGAGTTTTTTGGAGTTTCTGTTTGTTTTGATGATTTCTACTTTTTGTTGAACGTCTTGTTCTGCTCATGCATTATTTTCATTGATTTGTCTGTGTGTTCTTAAAATTTACCACTCTTCTTTAAGAAGATTATTTTGAATTCTTTGCCTAACAGTTCCTATGTCTCCTTTACTTTAGGGTCAGTTATTGGAGCTGTACTAGTTTCATTTGACTGTATCAGGTTGCCAGATTTTTTTCATCAATCCCTGATTCCTTACATTAGCACCTGTATATGTGAGTAAGCAGTCTACTTTTCTTGGCTTTATAAGTTCACTTTGGTAGAGACAGCTCTTCACCAGTCCACTTTGCTCAGGGTTCTGAACATGTCAACTAGTAGTGTCCTTGGGCAGTTGCGGCTTGCTACAGGGTCTATTTTGGGGCAAGGTGGCTTCCTATATGGTTTGGAATGGATACTGTTCTCAGAATTAGGTTCTGCCAGACAAGATTGGGCATGTTCAGGGTGGTACATGTCTCCAAAGGCAAGAGAAACAAAGGCAAAAATGAACTATTGGGACTTCATCAAGATAAAAAGCTTTTGCACAACAAAGGAAACAGTCAACAAAATCAAGGCAACCAATAAAATAAGAGAAGAAATTTGCAAATGTCTTATCGGATAAAGGGCTAATATCCAAAATCTATAAAGAACTTATCAAATTCAACACCCAAAGAACAAATAATGCAATTAAGAAATGGGCAGAAAACATGAATAGATATTTCTCCAAAAAAGACATACAAGTGGCTAAGAGACACATGAAAAAATGCTCCACATCACTCAGCATCAGGGAAATAAAATCAAAACCACGAGATACCATCTCATACCAGTCACAGTGGCTAAAATTAACAAGTTAGGAAATGACAGATGTTGGTGAGGATACAGAGTGAGGGAAACCCTACTACACTGTTGGTGGGAATGCAAGCTGGTACAGCCACTCTGGAAAACAGTATGGAGGTTCCTCAAAATGTTAAAAATAGAGCTATCCTATGACCCAGAAATTGCACTACTAGGTATCTACTGCAAAGATACAAATTTAATGATCCAAAGGGGCACTTGCTCCCCAATGTTTATAACAGCAATGTCCACAATAGCCAAACTATGGAAAGAGCCCAGATGTCCACCAAGAGATGAATGGAAAAAGAAGATGTGGTATGTATATACAATTGAATACTACTCAGCACTCAAAAAAAAAAAAAAACAAACAACAATATCTTGCCATTTGCAACAATGTGGATGGAACTAGAAGGTATTAACCTAAGCAAAATAAGTCAATCAAAGAAAGACAATTATCATATGATCTCATATGTGAAATTTAAGAAGCAAAACAGAGGATCATAGGAGAAGGGAGAGAAAAACAAGACAAAGTCAGAGAGAGAGTCAAACCTTAAGAGACTCTTAATCATAGGAAACAAACTGAGTGTTGCTGGAGGGTAGGGGTGGGGGATGAGGTAACTGAGTGATGGACATTAAGGAGGACCTGTGATGTAATGAACACTGGGTGTTATACAAGACTGATGAATCACTGAACTCTACCTCTGAAACTAATAATACACTATATTTTAATTAATTGAATTTAAATAAAATAAAAATTTTTTAAATGCTATTTTTTAAAAAAATACAATTCTATATCTAGAAAAATAATGACCAAAAATGAAGGCAAAAATAAAGATATTTTCAGAAATACAAAAAACAAGAAGTAGGTGGTGTTATTAATTAACTTCCTTGCCTTGTCAGGGCACCAGAACAGACCCAAAGTCTTGCACTACCCATTGTTTAGGTACCCAAATCAGGCAAGACTGTACACTGAATTTCTTGGCCAGATGGGGCCACCAGTTTTGCTCTGCAAAAAGCAGTGCTGCCAGCCAAAATCTCCACTCAAGTATTTATGGTCTATTGAGCTTCTCAGGTGCTCACACAAGGTTTTCTGGTTGGGCATGCCTGAGAGCTACACTCAACAGTGATTGGGGCTATGAATTAACTCCCCTCCCATGGTGGAGCAGGAGAGCCTACTCCAAGCAGATTCTTAGGTTCTCTGTCAAGGCTTTTTGGGTGACTAGGACTGAGAGCTATACCCAGCAGTCAGTAGGGCTATAAATTAGCTCCCATGCCTGAATGGAGTAGAAGAACCAACTTCAAGTCTGGCAAGGCTCTTTGTGCTCTTGACTCCAGCCAACCTGCACCCCATGTTCCCTTGCCAAATGGGATTACTGGATTTATTCTGCTGATCATCTCTGCCTGCTGGGCTCTGCAATCAAGCATTGCTGAGTGACATGGCTCACCAGGTATTCTGGCAAGACTTTCTGGTTTGGCAGGGCTGAGACTTACATATAACAGTGGGCAAGGTTATGATTTAGTTTCCCTGTATGGCAAGAGGGCCAGACCAAGCTCAGTGGACAATTAGGCTCTTTGTTTAAGGTCCCAAGTGAGGCAGCTGTGCCCTGCTGAGTTCCCTGGTCAGGCCACACCATCATTTTAGCTCTATAAATGAATAAAACTGCTGGTTAGGACTAATACTTGGGTGCTACAGGTAGGAATTCTGTTTGCCAAGATCTGAATGCTGGTTGTTGGAAATCCCTTTCCCCTACTCTGTCACAATCTGATTCCCACAGGCCAGGCCCTGCAGATTCCCCCATAATCCCCAGGAGGTGAGACCATAGTGGAGGTCCCAAGAAGCAAACCACAATACTGGTGGAGCTGCATATCTACTCTAGGTTCTCTTTTCCCACTGGAGGAACCATAGGTTCAGTGGAGACCTCTTGGTGTGGTGCTGTGATTGCTTAGGAAAAGGACAATGCAGTCAGTGAGTAGCCATTTCTCTTATCCTTCTAATGTGGTTTGTTTCAGTCTCTGTGTTACACAGGGGTGTTTCAGTCTCACCCTCATGTTCTAGGATTTCTCAATGTTTTCTTTTCCATGAATAGTTGTCAGCTGTTATTTTAAGGGAGAGTGAAGTCAGAAATAACCTATGTTGCCATCTTGGCAATGTCACTCCCCAAGAAGCATCTTTATAGCCCAGTTGTCCAAGGTAAGTGTGGTAGAACACTAGATAGAAGGTTTTTCAGTCCATGGGGCATAAGCCTAAAATTTCTGGGAAAATTTCTGTCACTCTAAGCTAATATGATTATACAAGGAAGAACATAAAGTTCAGCCATGTAGGTTGTGACCATATAGTTCTACAGTGCTGTGTCCAGAAACCCAGACCTTCTCTTTTTTTCAGAAAACCTCAACCTAATGGTGGTCTTTTCATTGCTATTTAAAGAGAGTAGTAAACAGAAAGACTGAAACAAACACTTTATCTCCTTTTCTTGGCTCTATGGCTAAACATCTTGCTTCAGTAGCTCCTTTATGGGAAGGGCTTGAGAACTAATCACATTCCATCTGAGAAAGGAGACCCTAGAGTTAAACTCAGGTGTCTGAGCCTATGTGTTTATAGAGGAACAGGAGAACTAAAGAAAAAAAGTAGGCCTTCAACTCAAAACTTTGGCATTTTCCCTAGGATTGTAGCTGTTTTCAGATGCTGTGTTTTAATGATCTTCTTGATGGATAGACCCCATTATGATATAGTGAGCTTCTTCATATCTTGTGACAGTCTTTGTTGGGTTTGGCCAGCAAACCCTGAGGTGATGAATGAAAAGATTACTCCAGACACCTGAGTAGAAGAGAGGAGAGGGCATGGGGACCAGACACTCTAGTGGTGAAAGGTCCCAAACCAAGCTCTTCCTCCACTTTTATTGTGAACATTATCAATATATCAAGGGAATAAGAAAAACAAAAAGGAGTACGAAGGTTTAATAATCAGAATAATATAAGGAATACCCTGTGATTAGAACAAGCTATGCTTGTGACACATATACAGGCAGGAAGTACATGACCACCAAAGATAAATGTGTCTCCTAAACATTTACTCCTCGGATGAGTGCATTGAGCCACACAAGGATCTGGCTGCTTTCAGCCCAAAAACCTTAAAGGAGGCCTAGTTTTCTGGACACTCCTTCTTTGCTTTTCATCTAGTCTCACCCAGGGAGGCGTGTGTTTATTAAATCTTATCTAGCCAGGCATTACGAATTCCCACAAGGTTTTGGTTTAAAATCTAGTTTGTTTGATGTAAGTATGGCTACTCCGACTTTCTTTTTATGTCCATTAGCATGATAGATAGTTCTCCATCCCCTCATTTTCAAACTCCTGGTGTCTTTAGGTCTAAAATGAGTCTCTTGTAGGCAGCTTATAGATCAGTCTTATTTTTTTTTATCCATTCTGATACCCTGTGTCTTTTGATTGGAGCACTTGGTCTATTTACATTGAGTGATTATTGATAGATATAAATTTAGTGCCATTGTGTTAACTGTAAATTTGTTTTTTCTGGTGATGTTCTCTGTTCCTTTATAGTCTTTGTTCTTTTGATCTTTCTTTCCCACTCAAAGAGTTCCCTTTAATATTTCTTGCAAGGCTGGTTTAGTGGTCATGAACTCCTTTAGTTTTTGTTTGTTTGGGAAACTCTATCTCTCCTTCTATTCTGAATGACAGTGTTCCTAGATAAAGTATTCTTGGCTACATATTTTTCCCACTCCTCACCTTGGCTATGTCATGCCACTTTCTTCTGGTCTGCTAAGTTTCTGTGGAGAGATCTGCTATGAACATGATTTGCATTCCCTTGTCTGTCAAGGACTTTTTTTTTTTCCCTTGCTGCTTTCAGGATTCTTTCCTCCTCTGTGTATTTTGTGAATTTTACTAAAGTATTTTATTTTATTTTATTGATTATGTTAATCACCATACATTACATCATTTAGTTTTTGATGTAATGTTCCATGATTCATTGTTTGCATATAACACCCAGTGCTCCATTCAATATGTGCCCTCTTTAATATCCATCACCAGGCTAATGTCTTGATGTGGGATGGCTTTTGTTGAATTTGATGGGAGTTCTCTGTGCTTCTTGGATTTCAGTGTCTGTTTCCTTTCCCAGATTAGGGAAGTTTTCAACTATAATTTGCTCAAGTAAACCTTCTGCCCCATTTTCTCTTTCTTCTTCTGGGACTCCTGTGATATGAATGTTATTATGTTTTAAGGATTTTAAGTCCCCTATGTCTACATTCATGATCCAATACCTTTCTTTCTGTCTTCTTTTCAGCTTCATCATTTTCCATAATTTTATCTTCAATATTCAGTTAGTCATCCTCTGCTTCATCCCTCTTCATCATGGCATCCATTCAGGTTTGCATCTTGCTTACAGCATTTTATTTTGGGCCTGACTAGTTTTCAGTTCTTTTATCTCTGTAATAAGGGGTTCTCTAGTGTTACACTTTTTTCAAGTCCAGTTAGTATCATTATAATTGTTGTTTTACAGTCTAGTTCAGACATCTTACTTATATCTGTATTGTTTAAATTCCTGCCCATCACTTCTTCCTGTTCTTTCTTCTCACGTGAATTCCTCCATCTTGTCATTTTGGAGGTCAAATAAAAAATATTAGATTAAAAAAATAAAGTAAAATAAAGGAAGCTATATCCTAGGTGTGTTTTGATCTCCTTGTTAAGAGAAGCTTGATCCAAAAAATAAAAATTAATAAAAAATAAAATTAATTAATTATTTTTTTTCTGTATCAAAAAAATAAGCAAAGGAAGCTACAACCTGTTTCCCCTAGAGCTGATGCTTTGCAGCACTCTATGATCAGTAGACTTGCTGCCTTCAAGGAGTTTGTGGTGGTCTTCTGGGGGAGGGGCCTGCTGCTCTGATTTTCAAGGTTACTTGCCCTAGTGGAGATGAACCTGCAGGGCACAGGGGGTGGGGCTTGTAAGCTGTTCCAACCTCCACTTGGTGGCACTGATTTTCTCACTGAGGTGGGTCATTGCTGGTGAGCGGACAGTGAAAATTCCTTCACCCCCCCTCTCTTGTCTCTGGAGTGGGGAACTTGTGCCTGACACTCCTCAGGAAGCCCTCAAAGATGAGCAAACAATCACCCCTCTTGTGTCCCCAGCTTCTATCAGATCCCCCACCTTCACCCTGAGCTATCCACTTGCCCAGGTGGGACAGCACTGCCGTGTTTTATCTCAGGCATGACTGTGTTTCAAAACTCCAAATTTCAGACACCCCCATGTCATGGACCCACACTGATCCTTTGGGGGAAGGTTTTGCTGTGCTATGGCTGCTGCTGGCTTGTCCCAGAAAGAGTTGCACAACTATGCAGTAGTTCAGAGTTTATGATAAATTGCTGGGCAAAGCCAGTGCCAAGGTTGCTGGCTTCAGCCAGTGTCTTTGTTCCTATGCTGGTGAATGGGGGACCTCAATGGTGCCCCCTGGGTCTTTTGGCCCTGAAGAGACCATATCCCCTCTACCAAATGCACTCCAAGCAGGGGAACTCTTTCTCCCTGTGCAACCCAGGGGATCCTCAGACTACACTGTCTGTTCCCATGTCTCCACCCTCCTTCCCCACCAGAGCACCACTTAGCTCAACAGGCCCAACCCTGGCAATAGCACTGACCTCTGAAACTTCAGACTCTGTGCTCTAAAGTTTATTAAAGAGTTGTAATATTTAAACCCCCTCCTTTTCCCCAGTCAATGGGGAAGTTTTTCTTGTGCAGTTTCCTGGGCATGTTTTCACCCTTTGTTCCCTCGTTTTCTCTCTCTTTCTTCTCTCTCATTCCTCTCTCTGCAGTTAGGTCTCCCTCCCCTCTGCAATACCTGAGGCTCTTTTCTCCCACAAATCAACTCTCCACAGTTCCTACCTTTCACTAGGTGATCATTTTTTCTGCTTGCAGCTTTGTTGTCTCAGTCCTCCAATTGATTTCTTGGGTGTTCAAAATGATTTGATATTTGTCTAGCTGTGTTCAAGGGAGGAGGCAAGCTTAGGGTCACCCACTCCTCTGCCATCTTAATCTTCCTCCTATAAAGTGTCTTGAAGAAGGGCATTTTAGATTGGGAAAATGGGATAATCTATTGGCTTCATGTACTTGGATGTCCAAATCTATCCCCAAGTTTGGGAAAATCTCAGCACTATTTTCTGTTTTTTGTGTGTGTGTTTTAAGTTGTTTGTTTGTTTGTTTTTAGTAATCTTTCTGCCCTCTTCTCCTTCTTTTGTTCTTGAATTTAAGTGATTTGGATATTGTGTTGTTCTTATTGTTGTTGTTTTGATAGGTGTCCCATAAATCACATAGGCTTTTTCTACTTTTTCATTCTTTTCTTTTTTCTCCACAGCCTGGGTTATTTCAAAATTTCTATCATGTATGTCATGTATTCTTTCTTTTATTTGCTCTCGTGTGGTACTAATGCTGTTGAATTTTTATTTCATTCATTGAATTCTTTTGCTCCATAATTTGATTCTTTTTTTATGATTTCTATCTCTGTTAAATTTCTCATTTTGATCATGTAATGTGTTCATAATTCCTTTAGATTTTGTGTCTGTGTTTTCTTATAGCTCACTGAGTGTTTGTAAAACAGCTATTTTGAATTTTCAGATAAATCATAGATCTTCATATTTTGGGGTTCAGTTACTGGAAGATTATTGTAACTTTTTGTTGAAGTTATGTTTCCTTACGTTTTCATGTTTCTTGGAATTTCATTTTTCTATCTTCACATTTAAAGTAACAGTTTAGCCCTTCAATTTTTACTAACTTCTTTTAGGGTAAAAATAACTTTCACCAGTCCTGCTGAGGTTTTCTGAGACCTTGTATGTATACATCTCCTCCACACCTCATGCTCTTCTTTGTGGCAGAATTTTTAAGCCTGTGTGTCTTCCCTTCATCCTACAATGCACCATGCCTGCTGCTGATATCCTCTTTTTGTTTTCCAAAGGGTGACACGATAGCTCAAGTTTGTGGTTTTTCCCTTGCATGCACACCATGGTCTTTTCTCTGTGCATGTGCACTGTCTACTAGATCCCTCCCTCACCACAACTCTCAGAAGCATGCACAAGAAGCCAGCCAAAGAATGGGGGTAAATGTATTTGCCATGTGTTGCACTAGGGATGACTGTGTGTCATTTGGGGAAATCCATTGTTGAGTTTTTTCCATGGAGGCTCATGGGCAGGCTTTCTGATGAAGTCCAGAACACAGTCAACAGGGACCATGTGCCTTCAGTGCCCTCCAGGAATCTTATATACCACTCTTCTGATCTGCTTGCTCTCCCAATTATGAAGCTCATATTTTAATGCTCTGGATACTGCAAGATAGAAATGAATCTTTTTAAAGTGTCCAACATAACTAGGGAAGCAAGCTGTGCATTCACTTATTGATTTTCCCTTTCCCCTCTGGGAGAAATCATGGTCTGTAGAGTTATAAGCTGTGCCACCTTGGGGGAATAATGATAGTGATAATGTCAGGCTGTTTTTCTTACCCATGTTGTTTTTCTTACCCATGTTTTTCTAAGCCATGTATCCAATCTCTCTCTCTCTCTCTCTCTCTCTCTCTCTCTCTCTCTCTGTCTCTCTCTTTCTCTCTGTCTCTTTCTCCCCTATCTCCAGTGAACTGCTAGAAATTTTCCTGAAGCCTAGATTTCCACAAAGACTCTCTCCTCTATAGGAGATAACCTATGTCAGTGTTCTACAGGCACTCCTAGACTGCACCTCAGATGGGCCATAATACGTTCACAGTCTTTTGTAGGTCCCACACCTGGTAGCAAAGTCTGTCTGCCTATTAACCAATGCATCAATGGGCAAAATGCTCTGGTTCCCTGGGTGTCCCACAACTCCCACAGAGGTACTTTTATATGTGTATGGATGCTGAATCATTGTTTTTGAATAAGGAGACATCTTATGCTGTCATGATTCTGAAATCACTCCTCTATCTTCCTTTCATTCTCTCCCTTCCTTTCCTTTCCCTTTCTTTTCCTTCCCTTCCCTTCCCTTCTCTGTTTCTGTCTCTCGGTCTCTCTCTTTCTCTCTTTCTCACCTGTGCCACACAAATGATGTGTCTCCAAATGCATGCAAGGAATTCCTAGGAGCCCTGTCAACAATTTCAAGATGAATCAATACTCTTTTTTTTTCTAACTACAAAACTGGATCCACATTCCTGTAGTCATTTCTGTCTACATACATCTTTCTTTTTGTCCCCAAGATTAAAAATTTCAGACTGCTCTCTTACTATTTCCTTCTTCTCCATCTTCTGTTACCAACATGACAAAACCATATTTTGTCTGCTGTTGTAAAATACTTTTTGGGTTTGCCTCTTGCTCTCCTTTCTCAGTGTCTCTTCAGTTCCCTAGTCTTTTCATCATAAACCCATATCTGAAATATTTGTAGCAGTCTTTTGTTGTCTTCCCTGACCTCAGGCATTGTCCTTTCCTGTTTTTTTCTTACACATTAATCACTGTTTAATGTAATTTTTGTAAATTTAGCTTTTGCCAGGTCACTCTTTTATTCAAGTGCTTATAATGACTCCTTATCATTTATCAAATTAAGTCTCAACTCCTTTGCCTGCCTTTTAAAGACTACTTCAAGCTTTCCCACACATCTATCAAATTCAATTTCCCAACTTACCCAAGTATTCCACCACCCTCTTTAATACTCAACCAACTAACCTCATCTCAGCTGTTGACAAATTTTGTGCCCATTTTCTTTGACTCTTTGTTCACATTGTTGTTCCAACCTGAAGTACCCACTGTCCTCCCCTCTACCTAAACTAATATCTTCCCCTTTAAAGAACCATACTAAATCTGGCATCTTCTGTGCAAACATTGTTGTCTTCATTTCCTTGTACTCATTGTGTGTTCAATACATTTTTCTATGACTCTCATGTTGATTCTGTCTCTGACCCAGGATTCTAAGGGACTTGATTCAACTTATATCTCTGAACACCTAAGAGAGTGCCTGAGACATAGAAAACATCCAATAAATATTTGTTGGGTATATTGAATTCTTAGTACAGACATGGGTACACAGTTTGTTCTGTTAAAGATTTAGACACTTATTGACAACTATCTGATAAGAAGATACCAAAGAAATGCCAGCTCATCAAAGTCAAACTTTTTAATTTATACACATTTTAATGCTTTGCAATGATAAGTACATCAAAGAATAGTTAGCAGTAGTAAAGCCTTACTTATGTGAATGGCAATTTTGCTTTGGAGACAGAGACTAAGTTAAAGCATGGGAGTAAGGGCTATCTAGAGAGCTGAAGTATGGTTTAGGAAAGCATTGTGTACATTTAGAATGATAAATGGGGTTAAGCCAGGGGAAGGGTTAAGGGGGAAAAAAGGTGGAAACAAAAAACCAATTTGCCAGTTTTGTGAAGCCCAGCCCTTTAGTCTAGGGAATAGCTTAGACTCTTGAGATTTCACAGGTTAATCCAGTCATTGTCTTTACCATGATATTCTATTTAGATATGGGCACTACTGGAGGCCAGCATCAGAACCCCTAGCCACTACTTAACTCTGCTGCCAGAGATCAGATACCATCGTGACTGCACTGGGCACACCAGGAAACACAGAAAGGACCTCCTGGAAAGCCTCTCAGCCTCAGCCTGGATCCGATTCGATCTTTGAAAATAATTGTTCATTGATGAGCAAACAAATTCATGGAAGAAAAATTTCACAGATATTTTCCCGAAGCAAACTCAGACTTAAGATATTCTGTGGAGAGAGCCCTTTTAACAACTGGCCCATAGATCAAGTACTTTCAACAATGGGCACCTCAGTCCAAAACTGACAACCATGGATAAGCATAAGTAAAGATTCATGTTTAAGAAAAATACAACTATTCAAAGATTGATTTCAATCTTCTCTCAAACAAATTCGATCTAAAATTTATAAGCTAAAACTAGCATCCTTCACCCAAAACTTCAGCATCTCTCATTTCAAACCTTAATTGCTGACTCCAAACAAGATAGACTATGCAAAGAAATAGTCAGTGTGGAATAACTAGTGATTGACATGATGTGAACTCTATCCAACTAATAAAAATTCTTACAGTAAGTATAAAATTTTTCCAGCTTGTGATTGTTTTGGTTTCAGGACACTGATTTTAAGAAGCTTGTACCTTTGAGGAGGTAAATTTTTATCAATATCTTACTGGAAATATATTTAAAGCTTATGCTTTCTTTTTAACCCTAAGCTGAGTTTAGAAAAAAGAAGGGGCTTCTACTGTAGGAAAAAATGAATGCTGATTTCTGAGTATAAGCCAAAGCTGGTTGGAAGGTGGGCAGTCTAAGAAAGATAGGTAACACAGGATTGAAAAACAAACAAACAAATAAACAAAAAATCAGAACACAGTATAAAAACTTTGTATGGTTACCAAATTTTTGAAGAATAGAAGAGCAGCAGCAGGTAAGAAAGAATGTCAAAAGAAATACAGAACTACTGTAAGAAGGCAAAATTTTGTTGAAATCTGAAAATAGAGTTCCCCAAAATCCTAGAATTCTCCAAACAGTCCAGGTAATACAAAATCAGTCATGCAAAGTAAGATTCCCATTTAAGCAGGCTTTCTGCAGCATTCTTTGTAGGAAATTGTTACTTCTGCCATTTAAATACAAGCTATGTATCTTCCTCTTTTGGATGAGAATGATGTCTAACCAAATGGAGAATATCAATTAAAAAATAAAAATTATTAAAGAACCAAGAAGAAATTAAGGGCTAGAAAAATGCAAAAACTTAAATAAAAAATTCACTAGAGATAATCCATAGAAGATTTTAATTGTCAGAAAAATCAACCAGCAAACTTGAAGATAGATCGACTGGTATTTCAACAACAGGAAAAAATAATGAAAAAAAATGAACAGAGCATCAAAAAACTTTGGGACATCATCACTTGTACCAACATACATGTAATGGGTGTCCTGAAAATAAGAGAAGAGAGAGTAATAAGCAGAAATAATATGTAAAGAAAGAGTGGCTGAAAACATGCAGCCACTCTGAAATACAATATGGAGGTTCCTCAAAAGTCAAAAATAGAACTACCCTATGATCCAGCAATTGCACTACTAAGTATTTATCCAAAGAATACAAAAATACTCATTTGAAGGGACACACACACCCTGATGTTTATAGCAACATTATAAGCAATAGCCAAATTATGGAAAGAGTCCAAATGCCCATCAACTGATGAATGGATAAAGAAGAAGTGGTATATATATACAATTGAATATTACTCAACATAAAAAAAGAACAAAATCTTATCATTTGCAATGACATGAATGGAGCTAGCATGTATTATGTTAAGCCAAATAAGTCAGTCAGAGAAAAACAAATACCATATGATTTCACTCATATGTGGACTTTAAGAAACAAAACAGATGAATGTAGGGGAAAAAAGAGTTAGGCAAACCATCAAACAGACTAACTATAAAGAACAAACTGAGGGTTGCTGGAGGGGAGGTGGGAAAGGAGATGGGTTAAATGGGTGATGGGTATTAAGGGGGACACTTGTGATGAGCACTGCATGTTGTATGTAAGTGATGAATCATTAAATTCTACTCCTGAAACTAATATTTCACTATATGTTAACTAACTTGAATTTAAATAAAAACTTAAAACAAACAAAAAAGAAATAGTGGCTGAAAACTTCCCAAATTTGGGGAAAAGCATTCCAGTTTCTTAATGATCTTCATGTAGGATGAAATCAAAGATCTCCACATTTAGACATATCTAACTGTCAAATACCAAAGAAAAAGAGAATCTTGAAAGCTCCAAGAGAAAAATGACTCATCATGTACAAGGTATACTTAATAAGGTTAGAAGATGACTTCTCATTTAAAAAAAAAAAGGTGGGGGGATTGCCTGGGTGGCTCAGTTGGTTAAGCATCTTCCTTCAGCTCAGGTCATGATCTCTGTGTCCTGGAGTCAAGCCCTGCATCGGGCTTCCTGCTCAGCAAAGGCTGCTTCTCCCTCCCTCTCCTTCTGCCCCTCCCCTTGGCTTGTTCTCTCTCTCTCTCTGTCTCAAATAAATAAAATCTTTTTAAAAAACTGTACAAGACAGAAAATGTTAGGATGAGATATTCAAAGTACTAAATGGAAAAAAAAACCCTACCAACCAACAATTTTAACTCTAACAACGTCTTTCAAAAATAAAGAAGAAATTAAGGCCTTCTCACATAAACAAAAACAGAGAATTCATCATTAATAAAAGGGCACATTAAACCCAAAAGAAGTGGAAGAAAGGAAATAATAAAGTTTAAAGTGGAAATAACAGGGCGCCTGGCTGGCTCAGATGGTTAAGCGTCTGCCTTCGGCTCAGGTCATGATCCCGGGGTCCTGCGATCGAGTCCCGCATCGGGCTCCCTGCTCCTTGGGAGCCTGCTTCTCCCTCTGCCTCTCTCTCTCTCTCTCTCTCATGAATAAATAAATAAAAAGTTTTAAAAAAATAAAAAATAAAGTGGAAATAACAAAATAGAAAAATAAATCAATGAAACCAAAAGAAGGATCTTTGAAAAAATTTTGACAAACTTTTAACTATACAGACCAACTTTTAACTGTACAAATCAAGGTAAAGGTCAGAAGAGCAAACTGTTGAAATAAAAAAGAAGAGGATATCATTACTAATCTTAGAGGAAAAAAAATTATAGTGGAATACTATGAGCACCAGTATGCCAACCAATCAAATAACCTAAATGAAATAGAAAAATTCATAGAAGAAACTACAAAAACTGAATCAAGAAAAAAATAGAAAATTGGAATAGAAGATATTGGCTTAATAGTTTGAAAAACTTTGTGCAAAGAAAATCCCAGGACTGTGTGGCTTAACTAATGAATTATACCAAAATCTTATTATTTGTTTTTTTTATTTTTATTTTTATTTTTATTATTTTTTAATTTAAATTTTAAGTAGTTAGCATACAGTACAACATTGGTTTCTGGAGTAGAATTAAGTGTTTCATCACTTACATACAACACCCGGTGCTCATCATAACAAATGCCCTCCTTAATACCCATCACCCATCTAGCCTATCCTCCACTTACTGCTCTCCATCAACCCTCAGTTCATTCTCTATCATTAAGAGTCTTTTAGGGCTTATTTCCCTCTCTCCTTTTTTCTCTTTTCCCCCTTCCCTTATGCCCATCTGTCTTCTTTCTTAAATTTCACAAATGAGTGAAATCATATGGTATTTGTCTTTCTCTGACTGACTCATTTCACTTAGCATAATACACTCTAGCTCCATCCATGTTCTTAGCAAATAACAGGATTTCATTCTTTTTGAAGGCTGAGTAATACTCCATTGTGTGGATGGATATATATAATCACATCTTTTTTATCCATTCATTAGTTGATGGACATCATTTGGGCTCTTATTGATAATGTTGCTATAAACATCAGGGTGCATGTATCCCTTCGAATCTGTATTTTTGTATCTCTTGGGTAAATACTTAGTAATGCAATTGCTGGATCACAGGGTAGTTATTTTTAAGATTTTGAGGAAACTCCATACTGTTTTCCAGAGTGGCTGCACCAGTTTGCATTCCCACCAACAGTGCAAGAGGGCTCCCCTTTCTCCACATCCTAGCCAACACCTGTTGTTTCTTGTATGGTTAATTTTAGCCATCCTGACAGGTGTGATATAGTAACTCATCATGGTGTTGATTTGTATTTCCCTGATGATGAGTGATGTTGAGCATCTTTTCATGTGTCTGTTAGGCATCTGGATGTCTTCTTTGGAAAAGTGTTTATTTATGTCTTCTGCCCATTTCTTAACTAGACTATTTGTTTTTTGGGTGTTGAGCTTAAGTTCTTTGTACATTTTGGATACTAACCCTTTATCAGATGTGTCATTTGCAAATATCTTCTCCCATTCCATGGGGTGTCTTTTAGTTTTATTGATTATTTCCCTTGCTCTACCAAAACTTTAAAGAAGAACCAACAAAAATTCTTTGAAAACAAATTCTTTGAGAAAATTGAAGTGGAGGGAACACTTTGATATTCTTTCCATAGGACATTTTTATCCTTATGTCAAAATTAGACAAAGATGGGGCCCCTAGGTGGCTCAGTCGGTTAAGTGTCTGCCTTCTGCTCAGGTCATGATCTTGGGGTCCTGGGATCGCACCCCACATCGGGTTCCCTGCTCAGCAGAGTCAGCTTCTCCCTCTCCTTCTGCAGTGCCCTTTGTTCTTCCCCTGCTTGCTCTCTCTTTCCCCCAAATAAATAAATAAAATCTTTTTAAAAATTAAAGACATCACAGGAAAAGAAAAATATAGACTAATTGGGCTGTATATATAAAGATAGACTCAAAATTCCTCAACAAAGTACAATCAAACCAAATCCAACAACATAGGAAAATGATAATATATCATAACTGAATGGGATTTTCCCAGGAATGCAAAGTCATTTAGTAACTGAAAATCAAAAATGTGATACAGATATTTTTTTCTCTGCATCATTTCAAATGGTTAAACAGTCTACTTTTTAAAAAATACTCTCTTCAATAAGGCGGTCTTCAAAGATGATGGCATAAGTGGCTCCTGACTCTCCTCCTCCCATGACTACACTAAATGAATGGCTAGACACAAATTCCCTCTGAAGGGAATCCAGAAACTAGCAGAGTGGTTCATACACATTGGGTGAACAAGAAAACACTATTAAAACAGGCTGCTTTAAGTTAACAGTATCTCCCTGGAAGAAGCTAGTATACATTTGTGCCATAGTTTCTGTGGCTTCCACCCAATGGATGGGTCCACAGATTACCTGGCTCTGACAGCCAATGGCCCCTCCATTGAGAAGTCACACAAATCATAGCAAACAAAGAAATATTTCTTAATTGGTCATCCCAACAGAGCTCATCAGAGGGAGCGGGTAGAAATGCCTATGTCCCAGTCTTTTCCTAAAAGAAATCTATTTGCATACCTCAAAAGCTGCTGCCTGAAGGTCAGGCTTTTAATTGACACAAATCTAGGGGTTGATTGTGATTTCCCCCAGAAACCAGGAATCCTGTAGACACCTCTTTTGCCCTCTCCCTCTGGCTCAATCCAAGTTGCCAATATCTTCTTGGAATGAACTAGGACACACATCTGACACCACAGCACTTGTGGCTACAGCCTAAAAAAAATGTGTCTTCAGGTAACCATAATCTAGTAGCTAATGGGGTTTGCATTCAAGAGTCCCTCAGGTCTGTAGCAAATAAAAAAAATGCTTAAAGAGCTCAGGAATACACCACACACACAGCTGTATACCAGCTCTGTGCAGAGGAACAATAAAAGTGTTTACCTCCCAGTTTCTCCCTGAAAGGGACCGTATTACATACTTTTCCAACATCTGTGTGAGGGTCTGGCTTACAACCAGCCTGAATCTAAGTGCTGACTGCAATCCATTCCTTTAGGACACTGAT
Organism: Callorhinus ursinus; assembly: GCF_003265705.2. NCBI lineage: Eukaryota > Metazoa > Chordata > Mammalia > Carnivora > Otariidae > Callorhinus > Callorhinus ursinus. The sequence continues at coordinate 4,362,657 of NW_027397102.1, read as the reverse complement.
GGGTTTGGGCATACCCTCAACTACTGAGAACTACAAAAAGAAGGCTTGAACAATCAAAAGGTTTAAGAGACAATCAAGAACACAAAATGTGCTGATTGATGAGATTTATGCCCTGCAAAATATCATCTCATCAAGACTGAAAGTGGTTGGGTATTGGTCCAAGATGGCACTGTAGGAAGACCCTGAACTCACTTCATCCATGCACAACTAAAGACAAGAGAGTGGCAAAAAAGAACAGCAAGAGAGATGGAGACATGGTAACAAAGGGCACCCTCACCCCTAATGCTGATCAGCAACCTGGAAGAGAGAGTAATGGAAAGCAATCAAGCTGAATAGAGAGAGAAATATAATAATAAAAAAATGAAAATAGATTTAGGGAACTCCCACAACACCATCAATTATAGAAACATTCACATTTTAGAGATCCCTGAAAAAGAAGAGAGAGAAAGAAGGGCACAAAATTTATTTGAAAAAATAATGACTGAAATCTTCCCTAATATGGGGAAGGAAACAGAAATCCAGATCCAGGAAACACGGAGTGCCCTCAACAACAACAACAACAAAACCCCAAGGAGGTCCATACCTAGACACATAGTAATTGAAATGGCATAAAGTAGTGATAATGAGAGGATTTTAAAAGCAGCAAGAGAAAACAGTCATATGCAAGGAAAACCCAATAAGGCTATCAGCTGATTTTTCAAAACTTTGCAGGCCAAAAGAGAATGGCATGATATATTCAAAGTTCCGAAAGAAAAAAACCTGCAGCCAAGAATACTTTATCCATCAAGCTTATCATTCTGAATAGAAGGAGAGATCATTTCCCAGACAAAACATAAAGAAACTCGGGGCACCTGAGTGGCTCAGTTGGTTAAGCATCTGTCTTTGACTCAGGTCATGATCTCTGGGTCCTGGGATCGAGCCCCATGTCAGGCTCCCTGCTCAGTGGGGAGTCTGCTTCTCCCCCTCCTTCTGCCACTCCCCCTGCTTGTGTGCATGCTGTCTCTCTACCTTTCTCTCTCTCTCTCTGTCAAATAAATAAATAAAATCTTTAAAAAAAAGTTAAAGAAACTCATGACTGCTTAACCAGCCCTACAAGAAATGTTAAAGGGGACTCTGAGTAGAAAGGAAAGACCATAAGCAATAGTAAGAAAAGTAGAAAGCACAAAAGCAGTAAAATTAAGTATACCCATAACAATCAGTCAAGGTATTCATAAAATGAAAGGATGTAAAGTATCATCATATACCTAAAACATGGTGGGAGAAAAGTAACTAATTAGTTCAAACATAATATTCAAAATTAATCATCAAGTTAACATAAACTGCTATATGCATAAAATATTATGTAAAAACTTAATAGTAACAACAAATGAAAAACCAGAAATAGATATACAAAAAAATAAAGAAGAAAGAATCCACTATATCATTAAGAAAGTCACCAGACCATGAGCAAAGAAAGCAAGAGAAGAACTACAAAAAATACTATAAAGCAAGTAACAAAATGACAATAATTACATACCTATCAATAATTGCTTTTATTGTAAATGGACCAAATATCCCAATAAAAAGACAGAGGGTGACTGAATGGATAAAAATCAAGACCTGTCTACATGCTGCCTACAAGAGACTCATTTCACATCTAAAGCAACATGCAAATCAAAATTGAAGAGATGGAGGGACGCCTGAGTGGCTCAGTCGGTTAAGTGTCTGCCTTTGGCTCAGGTCATGATCCTGGGGCCCTGGGATTGAGCCCAGGGGGGTTGGGGGGGTCCTTGTTCAGCGGGAAGCCTGCTTCTCCCTTTGCTTCTGTCTGCTACTCCTCCTGCTTGTGCTTTCTCTCTCTCTCTGTCAAATGAATAAATAAATAAATAAAATCTTTTTTAAAAATTGAGGAGATTGAAATGTATTTATTATGCAAATGGTAGTAAAAATAAAGCCAGGATAGCAATACTTTGCTAATATTTTGCTGGAGGTTGTTGCATCTATGTTTGCATCAAGGATATTGGCCTGTAGTTTTCTTTCTTTTTCTTGTGGTGTTTTTATTTGGTTTTGGTATCAAGTTAATCATGGCTTAATAAAATGGATTTGAAAACTTTCTTTGCTCTTTTATTTTTTGAAAGAGTTTGAGGAAAACAGTTATTAACTCTTCTTTAAATGTTTGGTAGAATTCACCTGTGAGGCCATCTGGTTCTGGACTTTTGTTAGGAGTTCTGTTTTGTTTTGTTTTTGTTTTGGTTGGGAGTTTTGTTTTGGTTTGGTTTTGGCTGGGAGTTTTTTGATTACTGATTCAATTTCTTTGCTGGTTATTGGTCCATTCAATTTTTCTATTTCTTCTTGTTTCAGTTTTGGTAGCTCATATGTTTCTAGAAATGTGTCCATTTCTTCTAGGTTGTCCAATTTGTTGGCATATAGTTTTTTTGTAATATCCTCTTATAATTGTATTTCTGCAGTGTTGGTTGTTATTTCTCCTCTCTCATTTGTAATTTTATTTATTTGGGTCCTTTGTTCTTTTTCATAAATCTAGCTACAGGTTTATCAATTTTGTTTCTCTTTTCAAAGAACCAACTGCTGATTTCATTGATCTGTTTGTTGTTCTTGTTGTTTTAGTTTCTATATAATTACTTTTCTGCTCTAATCTTTATCATTTCCGTCTTTCTGCTGGTTCTAGGTTTTGTTTGTTGTTCTTTTTCCAGCTGCTTTAGGTGTAAAGTTACATTGTTTATTTGAGAGCTTTCTTGCTTCTTGAGGTAGGTCTTCCCTCTTAGGACCGTTTTTGCTGCATCCCAAAGGTTTTAGACTGTTGTGTTTACATTTTCATTTGTTTTGATGTATTTTAATTTCTTCTTTTATTTGCTGGTTGACCCATTCATTGTTTAGTAGCATGTTATTTAACTTCCATGCATTTGTGGTCTTTCCAGATTTTTTCTTGTGGTTGATTTCCACTTTCATAGTATTGTGTTCAGAAAAGATGTATGGTATGTCTTCAACCTTCTTGAACTTGTTGAGCCTGGTTTTGTGGGCTAATATGTGATCTATTCTGGAAAATGTTACATGTGTGCTTGAAAAGAATGTGTATTCTGCTGCTTTAGGGTGAAATGTTCTGAATATGTCTGTTAATTCCATCTATCCTAGTATATTGTTCAATGCCATTTTTTCCTTGTTTATTTTATGTTTAGATGATCTGTCCATTTATTTAATTGGGGTGTTAAAGTCCCCTACTGTTATTGTATTATTATCAATGAGTTCCTTTACATTTGTTATTAAATGTTTTATGTATTTGGGTATTCCTACGTTTGGTGCATATTTACAATTGTTATATCTTCTTGTTGGATTATTCTTTTTATTATCTATAGTGTCCTTCTTTGTCACTTGTTACAGTCTTTGGTTTAAAGTCTATTTTTTCTTTTTTTATTATGTTCAGTTAGCCAACATACAATATTTTTTTTCTGATATAAGTGTTGTTACTCCATCCTTCTTTTGACATTCACTTGCATAATAGATGTGAGACATCCTTTTACTTTCAACCTATGAGTGTGTTTAGATCTAAAATGTGCCTCTTGTAGGGAGCATATAGATGGGTCTTGATTTTTATCCATTCTGACATCCTATGTCTTTTGAGTATTTATTCCATTTACATTCAAAGTAATTATTGATAGATATGTATTTATTGCCATTTTATTTCTTGGTTTACGTTTGTGCCTGAAGATTTTCCCTGATCCTTTCTTGCCTTTCTTTTTCATATTTTACTGATTTTTATTTTATTTTTGAGTTCTATTTCTCTCTTTATTTGATGTGTGTGACTAAGGTTTTACTAATTTTGTTTATCTTTTAAAAAAGGACAGGCTCTTGGCTTCATTAACCATTTCTATTGCTTTTTGTAGACTCTATTTCATTAATTGCTGTTCTGATCTTTATTGTTTTCTTTGTTCTACTACCTTTGGGATTTGTTTTTCTCTTTCTAGATTTTTTTAGGTATAAGTTTAGGTTGTCTATTTAAGATTTTTCTTTCTTCTTGAAGTAGAGTGTATTGCTATAAACGTGCATCTTAAAACTGCTTTTATTGCATCCAAAATATTTTGGACCATGTGTTTCCATTTTAATTTATCTCTGTGTATTTGCTTTTATGTCCTCTTTGATTTCTTCTTTGACCTTTTGGTTGTTAGTAGCATATGATTTAGCCTCCACATGTTTGTGTTTCTTCCAAGTTTTTTTTTTTCTTATAATCAATTTCTGGTTTCATACTATTGTCATAAAAGATGCTTGGTATGATTTTAATCTTCTTAAATGTATCAAAACTTGTTTTATGGTTAACATATGGTCCACAGGCAACAACCTCTTCCACCTCAACTGCAGCAACTTCTTCCTAGAAACATCGCCAAAGACAAGGGAAGCAAGGGCAAAAATGAACTATTGGGACTTCATCAAGATAAAAAGCTTTTGCACAACAAAAGAAACAGTCACCAAAACCAAAAGACAACCGACAGAATGGGAGAAGGTATTTGCAAATGACATATCAGATAAAGGGCTGATACACAAAATCTATAAAGAACTTATCAAACTTAACACCCAAAGAACAAATAATCCAATCAAGAAATGGGCAGAAGACATGAACAGATATTTTTCCAAAGAAGACATCCAAAAGGCCAACAGACACGTGAAAAAGTGCTCAAAATCACTTGGCATCAGGGAAATCCAAATCAAAACCTCAATGAGATACCACCTCATACCAGTCAGAATGGCTAAAATTAACAAGTCAGGAAACACAGATGTTGGTGAGGATGTGGAGAAAGGGGAACCCTCTTTCTCTGTTGGTGGGAATGCAAGCTGATACAGCCACTCTGGAAAACAGTATGGAGGTTCCTCAAAGAGTTGAAAATAGAGCTACCATATGACCCAGCAATTGCTCTACTGGGTATTTACCAGAAAGATACAAATGTAGTGATCCAAAGGGGCACGTGCACCTCTATGTTTATAGCAGCAATGTCCACAATAGCCAAATTATAGAAGGTGCCTAGATGTCCATCAACAGATGAATGGATAAAGAAGATGTGGTATGTGTATACAATGGAATATTATGCAGCCATCAAAAAATGAAATTTTGCCATTTGCAATGATGTGAGAGGGTATTATGCTAAGTGAAATAAGTCAATCAGAGAAAGACAAGTATCATATGATCTCCCTGATATGAGGAATTTGAGAAACAAGACAGAGGATCATAGGGGAAGGGAGGGAAAAATGAAACAAGATGAAACCAGAGAGGGAAACAAACCATAATAGAGTCTTAATTTCAGGAAACAAACTGGGTTGTTGGAGTGGAGGGGAGTGGGAGGGATGTGGTGACTGGGCGGTGGACATTGGGGAGGGTATGTACTATGGTAAGCACTGTGAATTGTGTATGACTGGTGAATCACAGACCTGTACCCCTGAAACAAATAATACATTGCATGTTAATAAAAAATTTAAAAAATATATATGGTCTATTCTGGAGAATATTCCATGTGCACTTGAAAAGAGTGTGTATTCTGTTGTTTTTGGATGAAATGTTCTGTATATATGTTAGGTCCATTTGGTTTAATTGTGTAAATCAAAGCCACTGTTTTCTTATTGATTTTTTGCCTGGATGGTCTACCCTTTGATACAAGTGGGCTGTTAAATCCCCCTACTATTATCGTATTACTGTCAATTTCTCCCTTTATCTGTTAGTATTTCCTTTATCATTTAGGGACTCCAATGTTGGGCACATAGAAATTTACAATTGTTATATCCTTTTATTAGGTTGATCCCTTTGTCATTATATAATGCCCTTCTTTGTCTCCTGCTAAAGCATTTTTTAAAGTCTACTTTATCTGATATAAGTATTACTACCCCAGCTATTTTTTTCACTTCCATTTGCATGAAATATCTTTTTCCATTCCTTCACTTCCAATATGTATGTGTCTTTAAATCTGAATTGAGACTCTTGTAGACAGCATATAGATGGGTCTTGTTTTTTTGTCTATTCAGTCACTCTATGTCTTGACTGGAGCATTTACTCACATACATTTAAATTAATTACTGATAGGTACCCACTTATTGCCATTTTGTTAATTTGTTTTCTCGTTACTTCTGTAGTTGTTCCCTGTTCCTTTCTTTTTCTCTATTTCTCTTGTTTTGTGCTTTGACGGATTTCCTTAGTGTTATGTTTGGATTTCTTCCTCTTTATTTTTTGTGTATCTATTATAGTAACATTACACTCTCAAAAACTGGTTGAAGAGGAAATCAAAACAGAATTTAACAAATCATCTCGAAACAAATGAAATTAAAAGCACAACATACCAAACCTTGTGTAATATAAGAAAAACATTATTAGTATAGAAGTTTATAGTGATAATCACCCGCATTAATAGAAAGATCTCATATAAACAACTTGAATTTTTGCCTCATGGAACTGGAAAAAAGAACAAACTAAAACCAAAATTAACATAAGAAAGGAATTAGAAGGGAAGAGTAGAAATAAATTAAATACAGAAACAATAGAAAAAATAAAACTAAGTGTTGAGTTCTTAAAATTATATACAAATTAATCAATTTTTACACTAAGAAATAAAGAACACTCAAATAAATAATATGAAACAAATGAAGAGACATTGCATATACCTCAGAAATAAAAATAATCATAAGGGACTACTATGAATAATTATACACCAACAATTTGAGCAACCTAGAAGAAATGAGTTAATTTTAGAAACATACAATGCACCAAAATTGAATCAAGAATAAATAGAAAGCCTGAATAGACCAATAATATTTCAGGAGATTTAAACAGTAATCAAAAACTTGCTAACAAATATAGTCAATGAGAATAAAATAGTGATGTGTGGTGACAGATGATAGGTACCCTTGTGGTAAACATAGCATAATATATAAATTGTCAAATCATTATGTTGTACACCTAAAACTAAAGTAACACTGTGTGTCAATTATACTGAAATTTAAAAACAAACAAACAAACACATACACCTCAATAAGAAAAACATAAGACTAGATAGTGTCACAAGTAAACTCTAAAAAACACTCAAATTAATACCAACCCTTCTTAAATTATTCCCCCAAATAGAAAAAACACTTATTTTTCAAGATTTTATTTATTTATTTATTTATTATTTAAGAGAGAGAAAGAGGGAGAGAGCACACGTGCATGTTCCAGCATGAGCAAGGGGAGGGGCTGAGGGAGACGGAGAAGGAGAATCTCAAGCAGACTCCACACTGAGCATGGAGCCCATCTTAGGGCTCAATTTTATGACACTGAGATCTTGACCTGAGTCAAAACCAAGAGTTGGCTGCTTAACCAATTAAGCCACCCAGGCACCCTTAAGAGGGAATACTTCTGAACTTATTTCATAAGGCCAGGATCATGCTGACATCAAAGCCAGAAAAGACAGCACGCACACACACACACACACACACACACACACACACACACACACAAAACCACAGGTCACTATCCCTGATGAACTTAAATGCAAAATTCCTCAATAAACTACCATCAAACTCAATTTAATACTACATTGAAAGGATTGCACACCATGACCAAGTGAGCTATATACCTAGAATGCAAAGATGATTCAATATATGCAAATCAATCAATGTGATATGCCACATTAACAGAATGGAAAATGAAACATTTATGATCACCTCAATATATCTAGAAAAGACATTTCACAAGATTTAACATTCATTCATGAAAACATTCTTGACAAAATAAGTATGGAATGAACTTACCTCATTATGATAAGAACCATATATTAATAGCCCAGAGCTAACATAATCAATGGAAAAACTTGGAAGGTTTTCCTCTAACATCTGTACATTCAGGAATGCCCATTCTCACCATTTCTATTCAATATAGTACTGGAAGTCATAGCCAAGCAAATAGAAAATGAAATGAAGGCATCCAATTTGGAAAATAAGTTAAAATATTTTTATTTGTTTATGATATGATCATATAATAAATAATGTGTTGTAGAAAATACAAAACACGAGGAAAGTACTAGAACTAAAAACTGAATTCAGCCAAGTGTCAGGATACTGAGTCAACATACACATACAGTGACATTTCTATACACAAAAAACAATCTGAAAAGTAATTTAAGACAAAAATTCCATATCTTGGCTATTGTAAGTAATGCTGCAATAATAAACATAAGGTACATATATCTTTTTGAATTACTGCTTTCATTCTATAGGAGTAAATAGGAGTAAAATTATTGGGTCATATAGTATTTCTATTTTTAATTTTTGAGAAACCTATATACTGTTTCTACAGTAGCTGTACCACTTTACATTTCCACCGAAATTGTACAAGTGTTCCTTTTTCTCCACATCCTCACCAACACTTTCTATTTCTTGTCATTTTGATTTTAGCCATTCTGATGAGTATAAGGCAATATCTCATTGTAGTTTTGACTTGCATTTGATGATTCATGATGTTGAGCATCTTTTCATGTGTCTATTTGCCATCAGTATGTCTTCTTTGGAAAAAAAAAAGTCTATTTGGGTCTTTTGTCTATTTTATTGCAGCATTATGTACAATAGCCAAGACACTGAGGCAACCTAAGTGGTGTCCATTGTTAGACAAATGGATAAGGAATACTTGGTGTGTGTGAATGTGTGTGTGTGTGTGTGCACACACACGTGCATGCACGTGCAGTGGAATATTATGCAGCCCTATAAAAGCATGAAATTGTGCCATTTGCAACAACATGGGTGAACCTATTATGTATTATGCTAAGTGAAACAAATCAGACTGAGAAAGAGATACCATGTAATTTCACTCATATGTGGAATCTGAAAAAAAACAAAACGAATAAACAAACAAACAAGCAAAATCAGATCTATAAACACAGAGAACAAACTGATGGTTGCTGGGAGTGGGGAGGAAAGAAGGAGAAATGAGCAAAATGGATGAAAGTAAGTGGGAGATACAGGTTTTTAGTTATGGAATAAATAAGTCATGGAAATGAAAGTCACAGCATAGAGAATATATTCAATGAAATTTTAATAGCATTTTATGGTGTCAGGTAATGGCTACACTTGTGGTGAACATAGCCTAATGTATAGAGAAGTTGAATCACTGTGTTGTATACCTGAAATGAATGGAACAGTGTGTGTCAACTATAGTCAAATTTTAAAAAAGAAAAGAAAAAGAGAATACAATCCCACTTACAATAGTAATAAGAAGAATTTAGGAATTAACTACAGAGGTTAAAAAAACTTTTACACTGAAAATTATAAAACATTAATGAAGGGAATTAAAAAAAAACACAGAGAAATGGAAAGATGTTCAAATTTGTGGCTTGGATGAATTAATATTGTTAAAATGTCCCTAATACCAAAAGTGGTCTTCACATTTAAAGCAATCCCTATCAAAATCCTAATGGTATTCTTACAGAAATAATTTTTTAAATGTATCTTAAAATTCATATAGAAACAAACGATCATGAATAGCCAAAAGAATCTTAAGCAAGAACAAAGTTGAAAGCAACACACTTCTTGATTCCAAAATACATTATAAAATCTACAATCAAAACAGTATGGCATTGGCATATAAACCATCCAAACAGAATAAGCCCATTAATAAGTCCACATATTTATGATCAACTTATCTTTGTTAAGAGTGCCAAAAACACACAATGGGGAAAGGGTGTTGTCTTGGATAAATGGTGGTGAGAAAACAGGGTATTCAACTGCATAAGAAGGAAATTGCCCCTTTATCTCATATCATATACAAAAATTAACCCAAAATGGATTTAAGACCTGACATTGTAAAAATACTAGAAGAAAACATAATGGAAAATCTTCTTGGCATTGGTTTAAGCAATGACTTTTTGGGGTATGACACCAAAAGCACAGACAACAAAAGCAAATGCAGACAAGTAGAAATGCAGCAAACTAAAAAGGAACTCACATGAATAATAAAAATTTAAAAATAATCTGATATAAAGATGTACAAAAGGGCTGAATAGAAGTTTGTCAAAAGATATACACATGAGCAACAAATATAGAAATATCCTCCACAATATTAGTCACTAGATAAATGTAAATCAGATCCACAGTGAAATAGCACTTCACACACTAGAATTGCTATAATAAAAAAAGAATCAAGGTTATTAATGCAATCCACCATATTTTACTATTTGCCTTTTGACTTAGAAGGATGAGTGTATATTCCTTTCCCTTTTCAGCTCAAAGTTTCTGTGTCTTAAAACATCCAAATAAGGATGCCTGGGTGGCTCAGGTGGTTAAGCGTCTGCCTTTGGCTCAGATCATGATCCCGGGGTCCTGGGATCAAGTCCCCAATCAGGCTCTTTGTTCAGCGGGGAGCCTGCTTCTCCCTCTGCCTCTGCCTCTGCCAACTCCCCCTGCTTGTGCTCCTGCTCATTCTCTCTCTGACAAATAGATGAATAAAATCTTTAAAAGAAAACAAAACAAACATCCAAATAAATATAAGCACCAGTGCCTTTTTGGCTTGAATTATTAGGAAAAAAAATAGAAACCATAACAATGGTTGGTGAGGATGTGGAGAAATTAGAACATTTTTACACTGCCACAAGGAATGAAAAATGGTGCATCCACTGTGAAAAACAGTTTGACATTTCCTCCAAAAAGTAAATATGAAGTTACCATATGGCCTAGAAATTCTACTGCTAGATATTCTACTGCTAGACTCAGAGGAACTGAGAACATATTTCTACACAAAGACTTGTATATAATTCGTATAGCAGCATTATTCATAATAACCAAAAGGTGGAAACAATCTAGATATCCACCAATGGAAAAGGGGATAAACAAAACATGACACATACATAAAGTAAAATTTTATTCATTCATATAAAAGGAATGAAGTTCTAATGCACACTACAATATGGATGAACCTTAAGAATTATGCCCAGTAAAAGAAGCCAGACCCAGAAGACCACATATTATGTGATTTAATTTTTATGGGATGTCTAGAATAGGCAGATCCAGAAAGAGAAAGTATATTTGTGGTTGTTAGTGTCTAGGAAGAAGGAGGAATGGGAAGTGACCACAAATGGATACAAGGTTGTTGTTTTGTTTCTTTGTTTATTTTTTGCAGTTATGAAAATGTTCTAAAATTGGATAGTGGTGATAGTTGCACAACTTCATGAACAATATTTTTTTAAAAAACACTGAATTGTATAATTTAAAAGCAAGAATTTTATGGTATGTCAACTGTATTTGTTTTTTTTATTATGTTCAGTTAGCCACTGTTCAGTACATAATTAGTTTTTGATATAGTGTCAATGATTCATTAGTTAAGTATAACACCCAGTGTTCATTTTAAGAAATACAGCACATGCCTGTATTTCTTAAAAAATTTTAAGCCTTAAAATTCGGACATTAGTCCATATGTCAACTCCCCCTGCTTGTGCTCGTGTTCTCTCTCTCTCTCTCTCTCTCTGGCAAATAAATAAATAAAATCTTTAAAACAAAACAAAACAAACATCCAAATAAATATAAGCACCAGTGTCTTTTTGGCTTGAATTATTAGAAAAAAAATAGAAACCATAACAATGGTTGGTGAGGATGTGGAGAAATTAGAACATTTTACATTTAGATTTAAGTATAATATCCAGTGCTCATCACAGCACGTGCCTGTATTTCAGAAGGAGCAGGAAGCAGGGAACAGATCATGAAAGGCATTTTAGGAAGTAACAATTAATTCAGTTTTTATTCCAAATGTAATGAATAGTTTCAGACATGAGTGTGATATTATTTAATTTTGTGTTTTATCCTTACTCCATTGTAAGGATATACTGTAAGGAGGTAAGATGGAAACAGAGAGACCAGTAGGAAGCCACTTTGGACAGGAAATACAGTGGACACTTGAGATAAAGTAGCAGCATGGGTGATGGAGACAAATAGATTGATGAAATTGGGAAGTCTGAGGTAGGAGAGAAAATAGGAAGGAAAGGGAGAAGGAAAATGAAGAGTGTGGTACTTGAGATGTCATTCATATCTTATATGGAAACAGAACCAAATTAACAGGTGAGCTACTTAATCTATAAGTACCATTAAACACCTATGAAAAAATAGAAGAAAAATGTATTTACCAAACTCCCTTTAGAGGTAGTGTTTTGTGTTGTTGGAAAGATCATTTATTTAGTGTGGAATTGGGACAATAATACTCTCAAAAGAAAACAGCATACCCAAATTAAAATGGATATTCCATCATTTTCCTCAAGAAGGGGTAATGAGGCCAGTTAATTATAATATTTTTATTTTGTTGAGAGGAATATGCAGATTTGATACCAAGAGCTGAACCATTTGAGGCCACAGTGGAAAGGAAAGCTGCCATAACAAGTCTTTTCTTTATAAGCAGCTCTCAGCTTCTCCTCGAACAAAATGTTTATCAAATTATTTTAAATACCTATGCTATACTCTATGCTCCATATTACCCAGAATAAATAAATTCATGGAAAGCAAACCAGTGTCAACCCGAAGATTAAAGAAATAATTGTAACTTTTAAGATTAAATCAAAATGCTTCACCTGGGGGGCCTGGGTGGCTCAGTTGGTTAAGCGACTGCCTTCAGCTCAGGTCATGATGCTGGAGTCCCAGGATCAAGTCCTGAATCAGGCTCCCTGCTCAGCAGGGAGTCTGCTTCTCCCTCTGATCCTCCTCCCTCTCATGCTCTCTGTCTCTCATTCTTTCTCTCTCAAATGAATAAAGCTCAGTCAGTCAAGTGTCTGATTTTGGCTCAGGTCATAAACTCAGGGTCATGAGATGGAGCCCCGCATCAGGCTCCATGCTAAGCATGAAGCCTGCTTATGATTCCTCTCCCTCTGCTCCTTTCCTCCCCCCCACCCCGCTCATGCTCTATCTCTCTCTAAAAAAATAAAATAAAATAAAATTGATTTAGGTCATGTTAGTTAATTTACTGTGAAATTTCACAGTAAATGCCCCACGAGGGCATAAGTTTTTCTGTTAATCAAAAGAGACTATGGATTAAAAAATACTTAGAAACATACATGAATTATATAATACCATTTATAGAATAGATAGATCTCTATGTATGTATGTATGTGCATACTTAAAGAGATTTCAGGAGAATTGCCAAAATGTGGTAGCATTTTGAGTGATTTTTGCAACTTTTTTCTGATCACCTTTCTGTATTATTTTGATTTATATAGCAAACATGAACTATTTTACAATTACAAAAATATTTTAAGGCTAAATATATCCTTCTTATATTTGAATAAAGAAACGTGGCTATGATGGCTTAATTTATATTCATCTTCTAAAGTGGGTCACTGCTTTTCAGAAGGAAAAATGTCAAGATGATTCTCTGATGTGCAGTCTTCAAAAACAAAATGTGAAAGGTTTTAAATTGTGATGCCTGGCTATAAATATGGCAATTTTTATTCTCACAAAACTTCACATTCTTCTTCGCCTCCATGATACTCTGAATCAGAAGATAGCTTCCCTCCAATATTATATGGTGGTGCCTTAATACATTTATTAACCAAACATTTATATATTTTTTTAAATTCTATGCTAAATGGGAGATAAGACAGTCTCCCTGCTCCCCGGGTATCCATAATTGGTTTGAAAAATAAGGCACCTGCTCAAGCAGTAGTAATGATCTGATGCATATATATGCCATACGGGCATTATAGCCATCATCTGTTGTAGAGGGAACACTTCTAGTTAGAGTCATTGGGAAAGGCTTTCCAAAACAGATGCAACTTGAGACAGACTCAACCACAGAAGATAACAGGAACTTTAAAAAGGAAATGTCACCAGCAATAGCAAAAGGAAAACAAAGTGTCTCCGAGGAACTACATATAGTAAATGTGGTATTATAGATTTCATGAACATATGAGACAGTAAAGAGTCAAGGATAATCTTAAAAAAAAAAACAGATAATCTCAAGAATCTTAACCTAAGGTCTAGAAAATTATGATAAATTCAAGAAGAGAAACTAATTTAAGAAAAAAAGCTAATAACTTCAGTTGTGAACCTGATTATGATTTATTTAAGTAGAAATGGTAAAGTAAATATAAGCTGTTGTAAACAGACCAATGATTAGGACTAGATATGGAAATTTTGAAATTATAAGTTGGATTATTTGAAGCCATTTTATTTATTGAATTATACATTTATTTATAGGATTATTTCATTTATTGGATTGTTGAGAATTCAAGAGAATAAAGGCATCTGAGGAAGAGTGCTGAAAAAGCAGCATCAGGATAATATATAGATACAGTGAGGGGTGGATAAGAAGTTAAGAAAGAAAAGTAAAAAGTTATGGTCATAGAAAAAGAGGAGAAATAAGAATGTATGATTTGTAAGAAATATAAGGTAGAAGGAGATTTCATAAAGCCAAGGGTAATCAGTTTGTAAAATAAAACACAAAGGTCAAAGAGTGTGAAGAACAAAAATAATTAGACTTAGCATAAAAGCCAGACATTAAGGAAAACTTCAAGGAAGTGATTAGGCAAAAATACATGGGGTTTAAGAATAGTATTTGTGGTGAAGAAATGAAAGCAATAGCCATAGACTTTGTTATCTGAACAGTGATGGAGAAAAAGCAGGTTAAAAGGAATAAGCAACAGATTCATGCAACTGTTTTATTCTTGTAAATAAAAGATTTGTGTGCACTGGAAGAAGTAAAATAGAGTAATAAAGGCCTTTAGAATGGTGAGATAATCTCACTTTCAAATAAAATTCAACATAAAGCTAAAAACAAAACCAAAGCAGATTTGGCTTCCCATTTTGAACAGGTATGATTTACTTCAAAATCCTGGTTTACCCTGAAAGAAACCATCCCTGAACTGAAGTTCCCTCACCAATCTTCCAAAACACCAGTTAAGCTAAGTCACTTCTCCCTTATAACACTGAACCCAAATATGAGAAAATCCTGTCTGTGAATTTTTTACTGTACCATATTGTTAACATGGTGTTAATAAATTAATAAATATTTTAAATTTATTATTTATTTATTTAAAATGCCTTTTTATGTCATGTTCTCATTTCACCTACTTTTCCCACTTTCTCTGACACCCTTACACCCCCTCCAATTTCCAACAAAGGTAGAATAAATGCTACCCATTAGGGAAGAAGATGATTTGAAGGGGCTCTTTGGGTCAAAAATACTTTTGTCACCAACTTTAATGTCATCCAAACTCTCAACATTAGACATTCATTGTTTTGGGACCTCAAAAAGTTTTTATTTTCCTGGAAACTCTGAAATAGGAATTATCTGAAATTATTTTCTTCTTATACCTGGAAATTAAATGGGGCTCTCTTTGAGTAGTACTGGTGCCTGGGAAATAATGGGACACAAGATTCATGAGAAGGGACATATCCCTGGGGGAGAAAGAAAAGCAAAGATTGGAAAATCTGAGATATAAACTATCCAGTTCTGTTGTTACTATTCATGAATACACAGGCTTGTAATTTTTATTTTCTTAAACTGATTGCTTTCTGTTTCTTTTTTATAGCCTCCCTTCTATATCCTTTATACTAGGTGGCAGTGCAATGACAGGAAAAGAGAAAAAGTAGACTCCAGAATGTGAAAAGGACTGTAATAAAGATCCCATATTTGAGCATTTTCATTTTAATAAAAGAAACTGGAGTCCCATTAAGGAGGTGACCTGTCCACAAGCTGTTTATTGTCAGAGCCTAGTCAGTCATTCATCCATGTTCTTCAACCACCCCATTCTCTCTAGTCTTTTAGCCCTTCCCTCTCTCCAAATCTATCTTCAGGGTTTCACTTCCTTCTCTACTTTGCCCAATCCCCTTTGTTGCCAACACCCTCTAATATCTCATCCCCTTAACTTCTGCTCCACCATCTCTTTTCAACACTTACATTGGGACTACCTAAAACATCTAAACCTGGAGAAAATCACCTAGAGTACAAATGTTTGCTGTTAAAAAAAAATGTGCAGTCCTCAATTTAACCTGGATACTCATTACTAAATAGGGTTTCCTTCATTGCCTAATGTCAGTTCCCACTTTACTTCTTCACAATGGGAACCAACAAATACTTCCCAAATCCCCAAAGTCCCTGCTTTCAGCAGACAATCTGACCTCACATTTCACAGAGAAAATTAAAAATACCATGAAAAACTATATGTACATTTGCTTATCTATGACGACAACTACCTCACCTCCTTTTCCCCAATCCAAAATAAACAGCTCTCTTTCTATTCACAGTTAGTCTTCCAGTTGTGCTATTAACTCACTCCCCTTAAATCCTCCACCAGAAATTGGACCTTACTTTATCAGTATTTCTCATTACCCTCTCCTCTCAGTCTTTTGTCTTTCCCTGTCTCCTACCATGTGGCCTATAAACACATTCAACTTTCTGTAGCCATTAACATTTTTTCTACCTCAATATAATGTTAATAAATCATAAAAAACAGAGTACTTAAAATATGCCACACACCTTTTAAAGTAATTAACATAACCTAAACTCATTTAAATCTCATAACTAATTTATAATGTAATTCACTACTATTACCATTAGTTCCCAGATGGGAAAATAAAGGTACAGAGACGTCAGAAAACTTGTTCAAGATTGCATTACCAGTAAATAGAAAGATGGGTTTCAAATATAGACTATCAGGGTCCAGAGTTATTTTTTCTGTATGGTGTTAGAAAGTGCTCCAGTTTCGTTCTTTTGCATGTTGCTTACTAGATTCCCCAACATCAATTGATGAAGAGACTTTTTCTCACTGGATATTCTTTCCTGCTTTGTGTGACTGAATAGTCGTGGGTTCATTTTTGGGTTTTCTGTACTGTTCCATTGATCAATGTGTTTATACTTGTGCTAGTCCCATACTGTTTTGATCACTACAGATTTGGAGTGTAACTTCAAATCTGGGACTGTGATAAATCAACCATTGGTTTTCTTTTTTGAATTGTTTTAGGAATTCAGGGTCTTTTGTGGTTCCATACAAATTTTAGGATTGTTTGTTCTAGATCTGTGAAAAATGCTATTGGTATTTTGATAGGGTTTGCATTAAATGTGTAGATTACTTTAGATAATATAGACATTTTAACAATATTTATTTTTCCAATACATAACCATGATATTCTTCAATTTCTTTGTGTCATCATTAATTTCTTTCATCAGTGTTTTATAGTTTTCAGAGTAGAGATCTTTTACCTCTTTGTATAGGTTTATTCTTAGGTATCTTTTGTTTTTGGTGCAATTATAAATGGGATTGATTCTTTGATTGCTGTTTCTGCTGCTTCATTATTGGTGTATAGAAATGCAACAATTTCTGCATGCTGATTTTATATCCCAAGACACTACTGAATTCAAGTATCAGTTTTAGCAATTTTTTTTTGTGGAGACTTTTGGGTTTTCTATATAGAGTATCACATCTGCAAATAATGAAAATTTTACTTCTTTCTTTCCATTTTGGATGCCTTTTATTTCTTTATGTTGTCTGATTGCTGTGGCTAGGACTTCTAGTACTATGTTAACTAATAGTGGTGAGAGTGGACATCCCTGTCTTACTCCTGACCACAGAGGAAAACTTTCAGGCTTTCCCTAGTGAGGATGATATTAGCTGTGGGTTTTTCATATATGGCCTTTATTATGTTGAGTGAGTTTCCCCCTAATGCTACTTTGTTAAGGATTTTTATCACGAATAGAGGTTGTACTATGTCAAATACTTTTTCTGCATCTATTGAGAGAATCATATAGTTCTTATCCTTTCTTTTATTAAAGTGGTGTATCACACTGATTGGTGAATACTAAGCCACCTTTGCAGTCCAGTAATAAATCCCACAATTGTCATGAATGATTCTTTAAATGTACCGTATGACTTTGTTTGCTAGTACTTCATTGAGAATTTTTGCATCCATGTTCATCAGGGATATTGACCTGTACTTTTCTTTATTTCTGGAGTCTTTATCTGGTTTTAGAATCAGAATAATGCTGGCCTGATAGTATAAATTTGGAAGGTTTTCTCTATTTTCTAATTTTTGGAATAGTTTCAGAAGAATGAGTATTAACTCTTCTTTAAATGTTGGGTAAAATCTGCCTGTGAAGTCATTTGGCCCTAGAATTTTGTTTGTTGGGAGATTTTTGATTGCTGATTCTATTTCTTCTCTCATTATCAGTATGCTAAAGTTTTCTATTTCTTCCTGTTTCCTATTTGGTAGTTTATATGTTTATATGTTTCTAGGAATTTATCCATTTCTTCCAGTTTGTCCAGTTTGTTGGCATATAGTTTTTCATAATATTGTCTTGTAATTGTATTTCTGGGTGTTGGTTATTATTTCTCCTCTCTCGTTTGTGAATTTATTTATTTGGGTCCTTCCTCTTTACTTTTTGATAGGTCTGGCTAGAGATTTATCAATTTTATTAATTTTTTCAAAGAAGCAACACTTGGCTTCATTGATCTGTTCTTTTATTTTACTTCCTCTATCATTAATATCTGCTCTCCTCTTTATTATTTCCCACCTTCTGCTGGCCTTAGGTTTCATTTGTTGTTCCTTTCTAGCTCCTTTAGGTGTAAGGTTAGGTTGTTTATTTGAGACTTTTCTTTCTTCTTGAGGTAGGCCTGTATTGCTCTATACTTCTCTCTTTGAACTGCTTTTGCTGCATTCCAAAGGGTTTTTACTGCTGTGTTTTCATTTTCATTTGTTTCCATGTATTTTTAAAATTTCTTCTTTGATTTCCTGATTGACCCCTTCATTGTTTAGTAGCGCATGCTGTTCAACCTCCATGTATTTGTGGTCTTTCCAAATTTTTTCTTGTGGTTGAATTGAAGTTTCATAGTGTTGTGGTCAGAAAGGATGCATGGTATGATCTCAGTCTTTCTGTACTTGCTGAGGCCTGATTTGCTATGTAGTATGTAATCTCTTCTGGAGAATGTCCCATGTGCACTTGAAAAGAATGTGTATTCTGCTGCTTCAGGATGGATTGTTCTGAATATAGCTGTTAAGTGCATCTGGTCTAGTGTGCCATTCCAAGCCATTGTTTCCTTGTTGATTTTCTGCTTAGATGATCTCCCCACTGATATAAGTGGGGTGTTAAAGTCCCGTACCATTATTTTATTATCAATGAGTTCCTTTATGTTTCTTATTAATCGTTTTACATATTTGGGTGCTCCAGTGTTGGGGACATAAATATTTACAATTGTTAGATATTCTTGTTGGATAGTTCCCTTTATTATGATATAGTGCCCTTCTTCATCTCTTATTACAGTGTTTGGTTTAAAATCTAGTTCATCTGGTATAAGTATTGCTACTCTGGCTTTCTTTTGACATCCATTTGGATGATAAATCTTTCTTGACCCCCTCACTTTCAATCTGCAGGTGTCTTTTGCTTTAAAATGAGTCTCTTGTAGACAGCATATAGATGGGTCTTATTTTTCTATCCATTCTGACACCTTGTGTCTTTTGATTGGGGGCGTTTAGTGCATTTACTTTCAGAGTAATTACTGATATATATGTATGTAGTGCCATTTTATTACTTGTTTTTTCATTGTTTCTAGAGACTTTCTCTTTTCCTTTTGTGATTTTCTCACTTTTGGTCTTTGCTTGCCACCTGAAGAGTCCCCTTTAATATTTCTTGCAGGGCTGGTTTAATGGTCACAAACTCATTTGGTTTTTGTTTGTCTGTGAAACTCTTCATCTTTCCTTCTATTCTGAATGACAGCCTTGCTGGATAGAATATTTTTGGCTGCATATGTTTCTCATTCAGCAAGTTGAATATATCATGCCGCTCCCTTCTGGATTGTCAAGTTTCTGTTCAGAAATCTCCAGCTAGCCTTATGGGTGTTCCCTTGTAACTCAGGGAGGTCTTTTGTCTTGCTCCTTTTCAGATTTCTTTTCTTTATCACTATATTTTGTAAATTTAACTACAATATATCTTATTAGCCTGCTTTTGTTGATTTTGATGGGAGTTGTCTCTTTTTCTCAGTTTTATTATTTTCCATTATTTTTCCTTCTATATCACACATTCATACATTTGCTTCCTCTGTCTTGTGTTAATTGCATCAAATCTGTTTTGAATTGTAGTTATTGCATTATTCATTTCTGGATGGTTGTTTTTTAATTCTTTTATCTCTGTAGTAAGGGCCCACCCGAAGTCTTCCATTCTTTTCTCAAGCCCAGCCAGTATCCTTTTGATTGTTGCTTTAAATTTTCCTTCAGACATGTTACTTATATCTATCTCGCTTAGATCTCTGGCCATGACTTTACCTTGTTTCATTTGGGATGAAACATCCTCCATCTTTGTATTTTGTCTAAGTCTCTGTCTTCATCTCTGTTGGGAAAACCTGCTATGTTTTCTGTTCCTAAGAATAATGGCCTTATGAAGTAGAAGTCATACAGTGTCTAGGACCTGGCACTTCAGGCACTGTCTCTGGTGTCTGCTGTGTGCACTCTCCTTGTATGTTTTGACTGCTCTAGCCTTCAGGCTACTCATGTGCAAAGGGACTTCTTGCCTGCAGTAGGCAGTATTTGGTCCTTGGCCAAAATGTGGCAAGTTTCAACTAAGTGTGTTCTGATCTGTTTGTTCAATGAGACCTGATGTTACTTCCACTAGAACTTAAGCCTTGCAGAACTCTCTGGTTGGGAGACATAGTATGGGCAGGCATTTTTGCTGAATTCTGCCATGTTGGAACTGAAACAAACATGACCAAAAAGAGCAGTACCAATAGATCATAGGATTGTGGGATCTGGTGTAAGCCGGTTAGGTATCCAGGGTTGGTGCCGTGCTGTTTACCACAGATAGCTCTGTGTTTATGTTGAGGGGCAAGGGAGGGAAATGACACCAGGCAGTTTCTTTGTCCCCACAGAGGGGTCTCTGTGCCCACTGTTCTCAGGAAGCACCCTGGGAAAAGCAAATAATCTCTTACTTATGTGTCCCAGGTATTTTTCAGTTAGTTATTTCCACGTTTTCAGCCTCCAGGTTGTTTACCTGTCATCTCTGCAGGGGCAGGCCAGCCAAGTGTGCTGAGTTTTAAATCTCCAGGTTTTGGGGACATGGTGTAGGCAGGGGCCTGCACTGGTCTTCTGAGGAGGATCTCACCATGCTGGAACTGAGGCAGGTTTGACTATCTCTGGAACATGGAGCAAGCAGGCTAGGCAGTCAGTGTGGGGTCAAGCTGCCCTCTGTAGGTGGCTCTGGGTTCATTCTGAGGGGTGGGGAAGGTTAATGGAGCCAGCCAGCTCCTTTTCTTGGAGAGGTGTCTCCATGCACACTAGCTCTCATGGATAGTCTCCAAGAAGAGCAAACAATCTCTCCACTCTGTGCCCCAGGTGTTCTTCGGATCACTGTTTCAAACCCATGCCCCCAGGTTGTTTCCCTGCTTTCTCTCCAGGAATAGGGCAGTACACTTAGGGTTCTATCCCAGCCAAGCATATCGACCTTTAAAACTCTAGTCTTCAGGCCCCACTGGTTGCAAGAAATCACAAAAATCAGCCTTTCTTGTTTTCCTTGACAGTGGCTTTGGGGAAGTGTTCCCCTTGTGTATTCTCTTGTGTGTTTCTCTCTCTCTCTCTCACCTTTCTCCAAGACCAGGGCTCCCTCCCCTCCAAAGCACCCACCGTCCATTTCTCCCCACAAATCACATCTCTGCACTTCCTACCTTCCTTGATGTGGTCTCTTCTGTCCCTCTAGTTGTGGAGTTTGTTCTATCAGTCCTCATGTGGATTTCTGGGTTATTCAGTATGATTTGATAGTTATCTAGATGTGTTCGAAGGATGAGACAAAGCTAGGGTCCTCCTACCATACTGCCATGTTACCTCTGCCCCTCTCACCAATATCAGTTTCCAATATAAGAGACTCAGCATAAATTTATAAAGCCTAACACAGCTATCTTCAGGATAATGAACCTTCTTAGAAAAGAGCTCAAGTAACATATGGGTAAAGATACCCAGATGAGGGTAGAATAATCAGTAGAGGTCACCATTATTTGTGGAGGTGGCTGTCTTATATCATCCAGTTCAAGCACATGACAAGAACAGTCAGCTGAAAACCAGTCAGGAGGTTATCCCAATGCTTCTGCTTTGTCAGTCAGAGGTAGTATGTCTGACAAATGTGAGCCAAATTATGGCCTGGAAACTTTTAGATAAGAGAACTGTTCATAGCAAAAGCCATCTGGGTTTTGTTTCTCTGTTTTCACTCAAAACATAACATTCCCAAGCACTTGGGATGGGTCTGCCAGATGTATGGGACTCTTTTAGATTTTTATATAAAATAGTGAACTGTGGTAAGGAATGAGATATTTGTTACTCTGTGCTGTGACACTTTTGGTTGACTAAGAGGAGAAAACCTAGCACATTGTTGTTGCACTGTCACCAATGACAGTACAGTACAAAGTGCTTCTCATATGTGACCAGCGTGGCTGGTTGAGGTAATCAAAGAGCCTTACTGTGGCCATTATTTATTTCTTAGCCTTGAAAAAACAATGCCTTGGCTGGACTACTTTGGATAGCTAAAACTTAAGTATACATAGTGGCAGCTCAAGCAGTTGAGCTTCCAACAGGAACTCATCCAAAGCATGGGCAGAGAAAAAGAAGAGTAAGGGGATGCAAACAAAGTAGAATAAGGGTACCATAAAAAGAGTAATTACTTCCAGGTAGTATTCAAGGCAAGGGTGGACATATCATAGAGGAAGTACCTGCTGAAGGTAAAACATTAAGATAAATGGCCCATAAATTCAGGAAATAAAATTTAGAAGTTGAGCAGATAGGGATTTGGATCCTACCCTTTTCAGTGAATGGTTGTGTGGCCTTGGACAAGTCAATTAATCACACTGAGGTTCTGTGTTCTTACCTGTGAAATGGGGATAATAATAGGAATTATTTGCATACATGTTAGTTCTCTTGTCATTTCAACTCTAATCATTTAGGACTCTATGCAGTTATTGATCCAAACCTATTCCTTCCATCCCCAAGCTTATAATGGAGATCATACTCCACACATACCATACATCAACATTTAGGACAGTGGTCACATGGATTGAGTTTTATTATTTTCTTTTATTTATTTTATTTTATTTTTAGGTTTTTAAAGCCTTTTCTGGCTGCTCTCTGCTGATTTTTTAAATTTGAATTCAATTAATTAACATATAGTGTATTATCAGTTTCAAAGGTTGAGTTTAGTGATTCGTTAGTTGCATATAACACCCAGTGCTTGTAATCAAGTGTAAATGAGAGACATTCCTCCTCCCTAAAGAGTAGGTTTCAATGGGAAGCAGAAGTGAGGGCTCATCATATATTTATGGAGCAGTTATTACACAGAAACACTGTGCTAGTTTCTTTATATATATTAGTTCATCCACCTCCCTCAAGCTTTACTAATAAGGAATTATATGTCTTTTTTCCAGATTAGAAAGTGAAAGTTCAGACAATTGCAGCTGAAGAATAAACTGGGATTCAAACCTAGGAATAGGTGGTGTCCTAACCTGAGCTCTTTCTTGCTCCTTGAATACAAATTTA
This sequence comes from Callorhinus ursinus, assembly GCF_003265705.2. NCBI lineage: Eukaryota > Metazoa > Chordata > Mammalia > Carnivora > Otariidae > Callorhinus > Callorhinus ursinus. The sequence continues at coordinate 4,339,185 of NW_027397102.1, read as the reverse complement.
TTGGATCCTGAAAACAACTTTGTGAAGTAAGCAGATGGAGACTATTTTTTTCTTTTAATGCCTCCATTTTTGGAGGAGAAAAAATGAAACTTAGAGAAATTTAGTGACATACTACAGTGAGTTTCAAAACTAAAAATAGAATTTTGAGTGCTTCCTCCTATTGCTCATCTCCCTCACACTAATGGGTTCTCCTTCCCAGCATATTGGCAATGTTATCAAATATCCAAGCATAGTGCACAGAAGTATATTCCCAAGGTACATGGTCTGGCAGATGTTAGTGTAAACATTTAGTAAAGGGAAATAAAGCTCACAAAAATTGTTTTGAGAATCCTTATTTTGAGATTTTAAGTTGTGATTATCCACCTTTTCTGAGTCATGCACTTGTACAAGGATATACTGGAAGCAGTGGACTCTTCTTACAAAAATACACATGCACAACATTCCAAAATGATTTTAGGGGTTTTACAGACATTCTGAGATGATGTATTTTATAAATTGTTATCTTAAAGAAAGAAAAATTACCAGGACAACAAAGATATGCTCTCTAAAGTATTTTATTCACCCAGAAAGGTATCCCAAAGTCATGCTGTGTTTATTGATATCCATTTCTTTCCAGCACCTAAAAAAAAATAGCATTTTGTTTTATAGAGTTTAGCAATGATGCACTGTATTGTGTACTCAATTCTCATTATTTATAACATGCAGACATTTCTTAAGTCCCTTACTTGATGGTGAGTGTCTCAAAGGTAGATCCTTTATCAAAATTATCTTTGCACTACCTGGTATCACCTTTCTGTAACCTAAACTAGCATAGTACTCTGTCTGAGTGATGCATGAACATATTTGAATTAAACTCACCATTTGGATCTCTTCTAGAGGAAAAACACTTTTCTATAGAAAAATAATTCTTCTAAATTTTCCTCACCTTGACAAATGAATTCTTATTTCTGTGTGCAGAAGTATGAAATGCCCTGGTACAAATGGACAACTCTAAGCAATTTTGTATGGCTGTAATATATAGTAGTAAAGGGAAAGTTTAATTTGTAACAACAACAACAATAGCAACAACAACAACAACAGCCACCCAGCTTATCTCCCAAAATTCTAAGGTTGAGGAGATTTCTTTGCTTTTTCTTTTTTAAAAAATATTTTATTTATTTATTTATTTGAGAGAGAGAGAAAGAGTGCACAGAAGCAGGGGGAACAGCAGAGGGAGAGGGAGAGGGAGAAGCAGGATCTCTGCTGAGCAGGGGACCCAACGTGGGGCTCAATCTCAGGACCCTTGGATCATGACCTGAACCAAAGGCAGATGCTTAACTGGCTGAGCCACCCAGGCACCGCAGTTGAGGCGATTTCAAGAAAAAAATTACAAATGGTCTTGTCTTATTTCTGGTGGATTTCTCTACAAGGGATATGTTTTGATTAGTAGTCAAATAATTAAGCCTAAATCCTGTTTGCTACTTGTATAAAATATTGATCTCTGAAGCTCAGTTTGCAAATTATAAAGCAAGAAACACATTTTAGCTGAGGTAGCTACTAATCTAATAGTTCTCTAACATTGAAAGGAGTTGTTTAAGAACAAAATAGACTACATTTGAGTAAAACCATAGGGTACTAATTTGGTAGAATTTATTAAAACAAGTTAGCATGGATATGAAATACAAGAGATGTAAAGAGTTGGCAAGACTTGGTCACCAACATCATTTAGTAAAGATGTAAAGGAACAGGATAGATTGAGCATAACTGAAGTTTTTGGCTTGTGTCACTAGCTGCTGTTTATGAATATTTGTAATACAGAAGGAGGACCAGGATTCTCAGTGGGTAGCCAGGATTATGTATGCTGTTTTGGACTTGTTGAGTTTGTAAATGCCTATGGGACAGTCAGGAATATTTGGGCCTGGAACTCAAGGAAAAAAGCTATACATGGGAAAAGATGAGCAAAGATTTAGCAGAGCCAGTAACTATAAATGAGATAAGGATAGTGATGACGATTGATGACAATGGCCATGGTGGTGGTGGTGGTGGTGATAGCAACAACAAAAACTAATACTCTTTGAGTATCTCCTATGTGTCAGGCACTATGATAAGTACTCTACATACATTATGTAACTTATTTCTCACAATATCTCTATGAGAGGAAGCAATTTGCTCAGGGTAATGGAGTTGGTTGATGATGAAACTTTAAATTCAGGACTTCTTGATTCCAGAACACCAGAGAACACAGACAATAGGACAGTAAAGAGTGCTGACATTTAATAAATGGGCAGAGAGAAAAAAAAAAAACAAACAAAAATCTAGAGGATGTAAGATGGTGGTGGAGTAGGAGGACCCTAGGCTCCCCTTGTCCAACAAATACTACTAGATAGCCATCAAATCATCATAAATACCCCAGAAATTGACCTGAAGTCAGGCAGAACAAACTCCATAACTAAAGGTAGAGAAGGTAGAATAGAGGATACTTTGAAGAAGGTAGAGATTATGAAGACAGTTTAGAAAAGAAATGGATTATGGCTGTTGTAGAGGGGAGGAAGCTGTGGTCATGGAAGAGGATGAGAGACAGACTAATACTTAGGAAAGCACATGGGGAAAATGAATCCCCGTAGCAATTGGCTTGGAAAGCAGAGGGGATAAATTCATGACTTCTGGGAACGAACTGGGCTCAAAGCCTGGAGGTATAAAAGTCAGTGGGTTTGGCTCTGGGAGATCATGGAGAACACTGGGGCTGCTCTTGGAAAGAAAGCAAGGTGAACGGTCCATAAATAGATAGCATGGAGAGATTCCGGACTCTGGGAAACAAACTGAGGTTTACAGAAGAGAGGGGGTGGGGGGGATGTGGTAACTGGGTGATGGGTATTGAGGAGGGCATGTGTTGCGATGAGCACCAGGTGTTATACACAGCTAATGAATCATTGAACACTACATCAAAAACTAATGATGTTCTATATGTTGGCTAACTGAAAATAATAATAATAAATAATAATAATAATAAAAACATACAGCATGGAAACAGCAATCTGAAGAGCACCTGGGGCACAAAGTGGGGAGATTATACATTCTTCTCAGAGCATGTTCCTTAGAGGAAGCATTCATGGAGATACCTCTACAGCTGGCCTGGTCAATTTCCCTACCCCATACCTCAGTATAAACACAGAGCCACTTTCAGGAAGCAGTGCAGGACCCACACTGCCTGACTACTTTGTATACACCAAGCCTCACCCCCCTGCACTCCATTGGAACTTCTTTTCTCAGTCACACTTGCTTCAGTCACAGTGTAGTAGGCTCCAGCCTCAAGATAAGCACAAACCTGTTCCCACACCAAGTCTCCTTACCAGAGATTTTAGCTGGGCCTCAGTTCCAGTGGACATGGTGACAGGTCTCATTTCATAAGCAGACCAGAGCACTCCTAGTAAAAACTCACCACATTCAGTCCAGGAACAAAACACTGCCCACAGCAGACAAAGAGAACCTCTGCAGATGATTGTCCTGAAGCATAGAGCAGCCAAAACAGAACAGCAGAGCATGAACAGCACACAGCAGAGAGTTTTCCTAAAGTATCAGGCCCTGGGCACTACGTGACCTCTAATCTATATGCCATTACTTTTAAGAAGAAAGAGAAATAACAGGCTTTTCTAACACATGGAAGAAGACAGAGACTTACACAAAATGAGAAGACAGGAATTTGTCCCAAATGAAAGAATAAGATAAGGCCATGGACAGAGATATAAGCAAAACAGATATAAATAACATGCTTAATGGGTAATTAAAAGCAACTATTTTAAAGATACTCACTGGGCTTTAGAAAGAATAGAAGACATCAGTGAGACCATTACTGCAAAGATAAATAAGTTATAAAAGAATCAGAGATGAAGAATACAAAAAACAAGATGAGAAACATGCTCAATGCAATGAACAGCAGGCTGGAAGGAGCAGAGGCATGAATAAAGGACCTGGAAGACAAAGTAATAAAAAGCAATGAAGCTGAATAAAAGAGAGAAACAAGATATATGCAATAGGAAAATAGAGGTAAGGAACTCAGTGATTCCATCAAATGAAATAACACTCATCTTACAGGAATTCCATAAGAAGAAGAGAGAGAAAAGGGGGAAGACAATTTATATGAAGAAATCACAGCGGAAAACTTCCTTAATCTGGGGAAGAAAACAGAAATCCTGATCCAGGAGGCACAGAGCACTCCCATCAGAATCTAAAAGCAGGCCAACACCAAGATATATTGTAATTAGATTTGCAAAATATAGTGATAAAGAAAAGAAATCTGAAAAGGAGCAAGACAAAAGACCTCCCTGAGTTACAAGGGAACACCCATAAGGCTAGCTGGAGATTTCTGAACAGAAACTTGACAATCCAGAAGGGAGCGGCATGATATATTCAACTTGCTGAATGAGAAACATATGCAGCCAAAAATATTCTATCCAGCAAGGCTGTCATTCAGAATAGAAGGAAAGATGAAGAGTTTCACAGACAAACAAAAACCAAATGAGTTTGTGACCATTAAACCAGCCCTGCAAGAAATATTAAAGGGGACTCTTCAGGTGGCAAGCAAAGACCAAAAGTGAGAAAATCACAAAAGGAAAAGAGAAAGTCTCTAGAAACAATGAAAAAACAAGTAATAAAATGGCACTACATACATATATATCAGTAATTACTCTGAAAGTAAATGCACTAAACGCCCCCAATCAAAAGACACAAGGTGTCAGAATGGATAGAAAAATAAGACCCATCTATATGCTGTCTACAAGAGACTCATTTTAAAGCAAAAGACACCTGCAGATTGAAAGTGAGGGGGTCAAGAAAGATTTATCATCCAAATGGATGTCAAAAGAAAGCCAGAGTAGCAATACTTATACCAGATGAACTAGATTTTAAACCAAACACTGTAATAAGAGATGAAGAAGGGCACTATATCATAATAAAGGGAACTATCCAACAAGAATATCTAACAATTGTAAATATTTATGTCCCCAACACTGGAGCACCCAAATATGTAAAACGATTAATAAGAAACATAAAGGAACTCATTGATAATAAAATAATGGTACGGGACTTTAACACCCCACTTATATCAGTGGGGAGATCATCTAAGCAGAAAATCAACAAGGAAACAATGGCTTGGAATGGCACACTAGACCAGATGCACTTAACAGCTATATTCAGAACAATCCATCCTGAAGCAGCAGAATACACATTCTTTTCAAGTGCACATGGGACATTCTCCAGAAGAGATTACATACTACATAGCAAATCAGGCCTCAGCAAGTACAGAAAGACTGAGATCATACCATGCATCCTTTCTGACCACAACACTATGAAACTTCAATTCAACCACAAGAAAAAATTTGGAAAGACCACAAATACATGGAGGTTGAACAGCATGCGCTACTAAACAATGAAGGGGTCAATCAGGAAATCAAAGAAGAAATTTTAAAAATACATGGAAACAAATGAAAATGAAAACACAGCAGTAAAAACCCTTTGGAATGCAGCAAAAGCAGTTCAAAGAGAGAAGTATAGAGCAATACAGGCCTACCTCAAGAAGAAAGAAAAGTCTCAAATAAACAACCTAACCTTACACCTAAAGGAGCTAGAAAGGAACAACAAATGAAACCTAAGGCCAGCAGAAGGTGGGAAATAATAAAGAGGAGAGCAGATATTAATGATAGAGGAAGTAAAATAAAAGAACAGATCAATGAAGCCAAGTGTTGCTTCTTTGAAAAAATTAATAAAATTGATAAATCTCTAGCCAGACCTATCAAAAAGTAAAGAGGAAGGACCCAAATAAATAAATTCACAAACGAGAGAGGAGAAATAATAACCAACACCCAGAAATACAATTACAAGACAATATTATGAAAAACTATATGCCAACAAACTGGACAAACTGGAAGAAATGGATAAATTCCTAGAAACATATAAACATATAAACTACCAAATAGGAAACAGGAAGAAATAGAAAACTTGAACAGACCATTAGCCAGCAAAGTAATTAAATCATTAATGAAAAATCTGCCAACAAATGAATGTCCAGGGCCAGATGCTTCACAGATGAATTCTACCAAACATTTAAGCAGAGTTAATACCTATTTTTCTCAATCTATTCCAAAAAATAGAAGAGGAAGGAAAACTTCCAAACTCAGTCTATGAAGAAAACATCACCACGGTACCAAAAACAGTTAAAGTCTCCAAAAAAAAAAAAAAGAAAGAGAGAACTACAGGCCAATATCCCTGATGATCATGTATGAAAAAATTCTCAATAAAATGGAATCCAACAGTACATTAAAAGAATCATTCACCATGACCAAGTGGGATTTATTCCTGTGGTGCAAGAGTGCTTCAATATTCACAAATCAGTCAATGTGATATACCACATTAATAAAAGAAAGAATAAGAATCATATGATCTTGTCAATAGATGCAAAAATAAAGCATCTGACAAAGTACAGCATCAAAATGAAAATGAGCTATCACCTCATGACAGTCAGAAAGGGTAAAATTAGTAAGACAAGAAACAACATGTATTGATGAGATTGCAGAGAAAGAGGAACCCTGTTACACTGTTGGTGGGATTGCACAAGTGGTGCAGCCACTCTGGAATGAAGAGTGAGGAGGTTCCTCAAAAAATTAAAAATGGAACTACCTTATGATCCAGCAATTGTACTACTAAGTACTTACCCAAAGGATACAAAAATACTAAGTCTAAGGGATACATGCACCCCAATGTTTATATTAGTATTATCAGCAATAGCCAAATTATAGAAACAGTCCAATGTCCATCAACTTTGGATGGACAAAGATGTGGTATGTATATACATACATATTGGAATATTACTTGGCCATAAGAAAGAATGAAATCTTGCCACTTGAATGACATGGATGGAGCTAGAATGTATTATGCTAAGCAAAATAAGTCAGTCTGGGAAAAACAAATACCATATGATGATCATATGTGGAGTTTAAGAAACAAAACAGATGAACATAGGGGGAAAAAGAGGCAGGCAAATCATAAAAAAGACTCAACTATAGAGAATAAACTGAGGGTTGCTGGAGGGAGGTGGGTGGGGGGGTGGGTTAAATGGGTGATGGGTATTAAGTAAAACACTTGTGGGGCACCTGGGTGTCTCAGTCGTTAAGTGACTGCCTCGGCTCAGGTCATGATCCCAGGGTGCTGGTTTCAAGCCCCGCATCAGGCTCCCTGCTCAGTGGGGAGCCTGCTTTTCCCTATCCCTCTGCCACTCCTCCTGCTTGTGCTCTCTAGCTCTCTGTCAAATAAATAAATAAAATCTTTAAAAAAATAAGTAGAACACTTTTGATGAGAGCTGGGTGTTGTATGTAAGTGATGAATCATTAGGTACTACACCTGAAACTAATATTACACTGTATGTTAAATAACCGGAATTGAAATAAAAACTTGGCAAAAAAAAAAAAAAGCAGGTTCTTTTGACACCCATGTCAGTGCTCCCCTTACTATTCTGCTTGGTTGCTCTTCTCTTATAAATAGGCAAGATTTGGGGGGACATAGAGGGTGGGGTGAGGTTAAATGCTGCTGTTATTAGGTATAAATGCCATGATCTACATTCCTAAATAGTGTATACATTTAGGTGACTTGATCCTTTCTTTTAAACTGCATCCAGGGTGCCTGGGTGGCTCAGTCAGTTAAGCGTCTGCCTTCGGCTCAGGTCATGATCCCAGGGTCCTGGGATTGAGCCCCACATCGGGCTCCCTGCTAGGCGGGGAACCTGCTTCTCCCTCTGCCTTTGCCTCTCTCTCTCTCTGACTCTCATGAATAAATAAATAAAACATTTAATAATAAATAAATAAATAAATAAATAAATAAACAAACAAACAAACAAACAAACAAACTGCATCCATCCTCCCCAAGCAGCAGGATTCCCATCTTCAACAGTTGAAGTAATGTTGTTTTTTGTTTTTATTTTTCAGATTAATCATGGTCAGAAACCCCTTTGTCATTGTGGTTTGGGGATATAAGACTCTGGCTGGAATCTTCTGTCACAAATTGGAGCAGAAAGATGGCTTTACTGTTGATATGTAAAGTAACTAGGAAAGGTCACTATTCACCTCACCCCCATGCCTACGATAACCTGGCACATTCAACTCAGTCTGAGCCTTCCAATCCAGTTACCCAGAAATCCACTGTCCTCAAGACTTTCCCACAGTCCCTGATTTTTACAGCCTGCTTACAAAGATCCTGGTTTATACTGATATATTCAAAACCCTGAGTGGATTGACCTAGACTCTTCTTACTCCACTAGAGGGCCCATCTCTGTCATTGTTTTCCACAAAATCTGACTACTTTGAAGGAATCTATGTTTCTAGGTGGAGGGTGAAAAGGAAAGAAAAGAAGCTATGAAACCTCAAGGGAGTCTACCGGGGCTCATTCCTAAGATAGGGAAACTGAAGGGACTCCATGTAGAAATGCTTTTTTGTTCCTTTTCCTGCTTCTGTTCTTGTTAGGACCTGCACCCCATCCTACACATGCCTTATAGCACAAATAATGTATCCTCCTTCTAAGAGTCAAGGAGTTAATGATTTCTTTGGAGGCTTCTAGAACAATAAATAACATCTAAAGAGTGACTGGGTGAGGTCATCATGTGTGTTTTCCAGACCAGTGACTCCAGACACCTAGATGCCAAGACCCTTGGCTCCAGGGCATAAGTGACATATGGAGGACACCTGGGCAATCATCTTTGTTTTGACCAGTTCCTGGATGCCAGAATGGACATATACACCAGACTACAATCCCCAATAAAACCCCAGACCTCAAGCAAAGATGAGACTCACTCTCCTTTCTTTTCCAAGTCTCCCAGGTACTCTGTCTGTATCTGCACTCTCCTTTGATCTACAATAAATTCTGCTCTCACTTCCTCTTGGATCCTGTCTGATTTCTAAACTGTGCAAAGCCATGGACCCTCTTGGCTGATCCTGTGAGACCCCCTCTAGGTCCCTGGACTTGGCTTTCCCATGTCATTCCCAGGAAGAATTGCCAATGATTATATCGTGACCCAAAAATATTTTCTGTCACACTACTCCATTGCTGTTGTTTTCAATTCATTTTGTCACACAGTCAGAAACTCTGTATAAACTGAGATACAATCACTTGATCTATAATTCTCTACTCTTTAAGATTATAATTATTTGGTGTTTGTTTTGGAATTATTGTTGAGATGTCACTTCTTTCTATCTTTTCCTTACCTAAAAAATATTTTGCTATATATATAAATGTAAAGATTTTATTTTATTTTATTTTTTAAATTTTATTTTATTATGTTATGTTAATCACCATACATTGCATCATTAGTTTTTGATGTGGTGTTCCATGGTTCATTGTTTGTGTATAACACCCAGTGCTCCATTCAATATGTGCCCTCTTTAATACCCATCACCAGACTAACCCATCCCCCCACTCCCCTCCCATCTAGAACCCTCAGTTTGTTTCTCAGAGTCCATGGTTCATCTCCCCCTCCGATATCTCCCCTTCATTTTTCCCTTCCTAATATCTTCTTTTTTTAACATATTATTTGATTCAAAGGTACAGGTCTGTGATTCATCAGTCTTACACAATTCACAGTGCTCACCATAGCACATACCCCACCAATGTCTATCACCCAGCCACCCCATCCCTCCCACCCCTCACCACTCCAGCAACCCTCAGTTTGTTTCCTGAGATTAAGAATTCCTCATATCAGTGAGATCATATGATACATGTCTTTCTCTGATTGACTTATTTTGCTTAGCATAATACCCTCTAGTCCCATCCACGTTGTTGAAAATGTCAAGATTTCGTGGGGGTTTTGTGATGGCTGCATAATATTCCACTGTGTATATATACTACATCTCCTTTATCCATTCATCTGTCGATGGACATCTTGGCTCTTTCCATAGTTTGGCTATTGTGGACATTGCTACTATAAACACTGGGGTGCACGTAAACCTTTAGATCCTACATTTGTATCTTTGGGGTAAATACCCAGTAGTGCAATTGCTGGGTCATACAGTAGCTCTATTTTCAACTTTTTGAGGAAACTCCATACTGTTTTCCAGAGTGTCTGCACCATCTTCCATTCCCACCAACAGTGCAGGAGGGTTCCCCTTTCTCCACATCCCCACCAACATCTGTGTTTCCTGACTTGTTAGTTTTAGCCATTCTGACTGGTGTGAGGTGGTATCTCATTGAGGGTTTTATTTGGATATCCCTGATGCCGGGGGATGTTGAGCACTTTTTCATGTGTCTGTTGGCCATTTGGATGTCTTCTTTGGAAAAATGTCTGTTCATGTCTTCTGCCCATTTATTGACTGGATTATTTGTTCTTTGGGTGTTGAGTTTGACAAGTTCTTTATAGATCTTGGATACTAGCCCTTTATCTGATATGTCATTTGAAAATATCTTCTCCCATTCTGTCGGTTGTCTTTTGGTTTTGTTGACTGTTTCCTTTGATGTGCAAAGCTTTTTATCTTGATGAAGTCCCAATAGTTCATTTTTGCCCTTCCTTCCCTTGCCTTTGACGATTTTTCCAGGAAGAAGTTGCTGCAGCTGAGGTCGAAGAGGTTGCTGCCTGTGTTCTCCTCTAGGATTTTGATGGACCCCTGTTTCACATTTAGGTCATTCATCCATTTTGAGTTTATTTCTGTGTTTGGTGTAAGGAAATGGTCCAGTTTCATTCTTCTGCACGTAGCCCTCCAATTTCCCCAACACCATTTGTTGAAGAGACTGCCTTTTTTTCCATTGGACATTCTTTCCCACTTTGTCAAAGATTAGTTGACCATAATGTTGAGGGTCCATTTCTGAGCTCTCTATTCTGTTCCATTTATCTATGTGTCTGTTTTTGTGCCAGTACCACACTGTTTTGATGATTACAGCTTTGTAAAAGAGCATGAAATCCGGAATTGTGATGCCACCAGCTTTGCTTTGCTTTTTCAAGATTCCTCTGGCTATTTTGGGTCTTTTCTGGTTCCATACAAATTTTAGAATTATTTGTTCCATTTCTTTGAAAAAAGTGGATGGTATTTTGATGGGGATTGCATTGAATGTGTAGATTGCTCTAGGTAGCATTGACGTCTTCACAATATTTGTTCTTCCAATCCATAAGCATGGAACATTTTTCCATTTCTTTGTGTCTTCCTCAATTTCTTTCAGGAGTATTTTATAGTTTTCTGAGTACAGATTCTTTGCCTCTTTGGTGAGATTTATTCCTAGGTATCTTATGGTTTGGGGTGCAATTGTAAATGGGATCAACTCCCAATTTCTCTTTCTTCTGTCTTGGTGTTGGTGTATAGAAATGCCACTGGTTTCTGTGCATTGATTTTATATCCTGCCACTTTACTGAATTCCTGTATGAGTTCTAGCAGTTTTGGGGTGGAGTCTTTTGGGTTTTTCACGTAAAGTATCATATCATCTGCAAAGAGTAGAGTTTGACTTCTTTGCTGATGTGGATGCCTTTTATTTCTTTTTGTTGTCTGATTGCTGTGGCTAGGACTTCTAGTACTATGTTGAATAGCAGTGGTGATAGTGGACATTCCTGCCGTGTTCCTGACCTTAGGGGGAAAGCTCTCAGTTTTTCCCCATTGAGAATAATATTTGCTGTGTGTTTTTCATAGATAGCTTTTATGATATTGAGGTATGTACTATCTATTCCTACACTCTGAAGAGTTTTGATCAAGAAAGGATGCTGTACTTTGTCAAAGGCTTTTTTTGCCTCAATTGAGAGGATCATATGATTCTTGGTCTTTCTTTTATTAATGTTTTGAATCACATTGATTGATTTGTGAATGTTGAACCAACCTTGCAGCCCAGGAATAAATCCCACTTGGTCGTGGTGAAAAATCCTTTTAATGTTGGATCCTATTGGCTAGTATTTTGGTGAGAATTTTTGCATCCATATCCATTGGAGATATTGGTCTGTAATACTCCTTTTTGTTGGAGTCTTTGTCTGACTTGGGGATCAAAGTAATGCTGGCCTCATAAAATGAGTTTGGAAGTTTTCCTTCCATTTCTATTTTTTGGAACAGTTTCAGGAGAATAGGTATTAATTCATCTTTAAATGTTTGGTAGAATTCCCCTGGGAAGCCATCTGGCCCTGGGATCTTGTTTGTTGGGAGATTTTTCATTACTACTTCAATTTCCTTACTTGTTGTGGGTGTGTTCAGGTTTTCTATTTCTTCCTGGTTCAGTTTTGGTAGTTGATACATCTCTAGGAATGCATCCATTTCTTCCAGGTTATCTAATTTGCTGGCATACAGTTGCTCATAATATGTTCTTATAATTGTTTGTATTTCTTTGGTGTTGGTTGTGATCTCTCCTCTTTCATTCATGATTTTATTGATTTGGGTCCTTTCTCTTTTCTTTTTGATAAGTCTGGCCAGGGGTTTATCAATCTTGTTAATTCTTTCAAAGAACTAGTTCCTAGTTTTGTTGATCTGTTCCAATCTTTTGGTTTCTATTTCATTGATTTCTGTTCTGATCTTTATTATTTCTCTTCTCCTGCTGGGTTTAGGCTTTATTTGCTGTTCTTTCTCCAGCTACTTTAGGTGTAGGGTTAGGTTGTGTATTTGAGACCTTTCTTGTTTCTTGACAAAGGCTTGTATTGCTATATACTTTCCTCTTAGGACTGCCTTTGCTGCATCCCAAAGATTTTGAACAGTTGTGTTTTCGTTTTCATTTTCATTGGTTTCCATGAATTTTTGAAATTCTTCCTTAATTTCCTGGTTGATCCATTCATTCTTTAGTAGGATGCTCTTTAACCTCCTTGTATTTGAGTTCTTTCTGACATTCCTCTTGTGATTGAGTTCTAGTTTCAAAGCCTTGTGGTCCGAAAATATGCAAGGAATGATCCCAATCTTTTGGTACCGGTTGAGACCTGATTTGTGACCTAGGATGTGATCTATTCTGGAGAATGTTCCATGGGCAATGGAGACCAATGTGTATTCTGTTGCTTTGGGATGGAATGTTCTGAATATATTTGTGAAGTCCTTTTGGTCCAGTGTGTCATTGAAAGTCTTTATTTCCTTGTTGATCTTTTGCTTAGATGATCTGTCCATTTCAGTGAGGGGGGTGGGTGTTAAAGTCCCACAGTATTATTGTATTATCGTTAATGTGTTTCTTTGCTTTTGTTATTAATTGTCTTATATAATTGGCTGCTCCCATGTTAGGGGCATAAATATTTACAATTGTTAGATCTTCTTGTTGGATAGACTCTTTAAGTAGGATATAGTGCCCTTCCTCATCTCTTATTATAGTCTTTGGTTTAAAATCTAATGTGTCTGATATAAGGATTGCCACCCCAGCTTTCTTTTGGTGTCCATTAGCATGGTAAATGGTTTTCCACACCCTCACTTTCAATCTGGGGGTGTCTTTGGGTCTAAAATGAGTCTCTTGCAGACAGCATATCGATAGGTCTTCTTTTTTTTATCCAATCTGATAGCCTGTGTCTTTTGATTGGGGCCTTTAGCCCATTTACATTCAGGGTAACTATTGAACGATATGAATTTAGTGCCATTTTATTGCCTGTAAGGTGACTATTACTGTATATTGTCTGTGTTGTTTTCTGGTCTATGTTACTTTTAGGCTCTCTCTTTGCTTAGAGGACCCTTTTCAATATTTCTTGTAGGGCTGGTTTTGTGTTTGCAAATTCCCTTAGTTTTTGTTTGTCCTGGAAGCTTTTTATCTCTCCTTCTATTTTCAATGGCAGCCTAGCTGGATATAGTCTTTTTGGCTGCATATTTTTCTCATTTAGTGCTGTGAAGATATCATGCTAGTCTTTCTGGCCTGCCAGGTCTCTGTGGATAGGTCTGTTGCCAATCTAATGTTTCTACCATTGTAGGTTACAGACCTCTTTTTCCTGAGCTGCTTTTGGGATTTTCCTTTTGTCTCTGAGACTTGTAAGTTTTACTATTAGATGTCGGGGTATTGACCTATTTTTATTGTGAGGGGGATTCTCTATGCCTACTGGATTTTGATGCCTGTTTCCTTCCCCAAATTAGGGAATTTCTCTGGTATAATTTGTTCCAATATACCTTCTTCCCCTCTCTCTCTTTCTTCTTCTTTTGGGATCCCAATTATTCTAATATTGTTTTGTCTCATGGTATCACTTATCTCTCTAATTCTCCCCTCGTGATCCAGTAGTTGTTTATCTCTCTTTTTCTCAGCTTCTTTATTCTCCATCATTTCGTCTCTTCGATCACTAATTCTCTCTTCTGCCTCATTTATCCTAGCAGTTAGAGCTTCCATTTTTTATTCCACTGCATTAATAGCCTTTTTGATTTCAACTTGGTTAGATTTTAGTTCTTTTATTTCTCCAGAAAGGTTTCTCTAATATCTTCCATGCTTTTTTCAAGCCCAGCTAGTATCTTTATAACGTCATTCTGAACTCTAGTTCCAACATGTTACTAATGTCCATATTGATTAGGTCCCTGGTAGTCGGTACTGCCTCTTGTTCTTTTTTTTTTTTTTGAGGTGAGTTTTTCTGTCTTGTCATTTTTTCCAGAGGAGAATAGATGAATGAGTGAAGAAAATGCTAACAAGGTAACAATGTCCGCAGAAAAATATACACTAAACAAATCAGAAGAGACCTGAAACTGGGAGAAAAGAAGGGGAAAGAAGGAAGAAAAAAAAGGAAAAGAAAAAAAAGAATATGATCAAATATGATCAGGCTGATGAATAGATCAGTGCAACACACTAGATTTGGGGCATATTTTGGTCTGTTAGAAGAAACTGCCTCCCAAAATTTTAAAGAAAAAAACATATATGTACAAAAATAAGGGTTAATACGGTGAAGGGATAGAATATGACTGTAAAGATGAAAATTATAAAAGATTTTATAAAAGGAATTGATAAGAAGTTGGTTGAAATAAGAAAGAAGAGAAATTGAAAAAAATAGAGAAGAGAATGTGATCAGACAGGAGACTAGAAGAAAGCCATACATTAGAGATTTAGGGTATATTTTGATCTGTTAGAAGAAACTGTACCCCAAAATTTTAAAGAGAGAACAACTTATATATATACCAAAAATAAGGTTAACTACAATGAAGGGATAGAATATGACTCTAAAAATGAAATATCAAAAAGTTTTTTAAAAAAGGGATTGATAAGATATTGGCTGAAAGAGGGAAAAAGAAAAAAATAAAAAATAGAAAAAGAAAATTTTAAAAATTAACTTTGAAAGAGTAAAGAATCATGGGAAAAACAGCCATGAATTCTATGTGCTGTACTCCCCTAGTGCTGGAATTCTGCCATTCTCATTGATGGGTAAACTTGGTCTTGACTGGCTGTTCTTCTGGATCTTCTGGGGAAGGGGCCTGTTGCAGCAGTTCTCAAATGTTTTTGCCTGAGGCGGAATTGCCCTGCCCTTCCCAGGGGCCAGGCTAAGTAATCTGCTGGGTTTTGCTCTTGGGAGATTTTGTCCCCTGCAAGCTTTCCGTACAGCTTTGGAGAACGAGAGTGAAAATGGAGGCCTCCCAATCTCTGCCCTGAGGAGCTGAAAACTTGGGGCCCCACTCCTCAGTGCACCCCCAGAGGAAAGCAATCACTCCCGTCTCCCTGGTCTCTTGCTACACTCCGTGTTCACCCAGTCTGTGACCGAGTGTTTCTATCTCTGGCACACAACCCCGTTTGGAGTCTCCAAACCCAGTAGATAGCTGCAGTGTGCTCCTGCACTGCTCCACCAGGGGGAGGAAGGGGAATCTCCTTGGATCTGCCACTTGTTGGGTCCCTGCTTGAAGAGCTGTGGCCCGACTGTGCAGAGGATCACAGTTTATGGCAACCCGAGCTGCGAGCACACTCTTTGACTCCGTCTTTGCAGCCGGCTTCCCTGCTCTGGTTCCTGGGAGCTCTGCCACACTCAGGCACTCCCGGTCTTTCTGTGACCCCAAAGGTCCTGGGCCACCCTGTCCCAGTGAGGGTTCCACCCCCACTTAGCCACTGGAGTGATGTCCCTCAGCAGAGCCGACTTCCAAAAGTTCCGATTTTGTGCTCTGCTGCTCTATCACTTGCTGGTAGTGGCTGATGGAGGTTCCCTCCCCATGTGGTCTATCTTCCCGTATATCACCTCAGATTCACCTCTCCACACGTCCTACCTTCCAGAAAGTGGTCGCTTTTCTGTTCAGAGAATTGCTACTACTCTTTTCTTTGATCTCCTGTTGAGTTCATAGGTGTTCAGAATGGTTTGATCCCTATCTAGCTGAATTCCTGGGACCAGATGAAATTTAGGTCTCCTACTCCTCTGCCATCTTGCTCTTCCCCCAATTTTATTTTATTTTTTAAAGAATTTTTTATTTAGGGGCGGCTGGGTGGCTCAGTCATTAAGCGTCTGCCTTCAGCTCAGGTCATGATCCCAGGATAATAGGACTGAGCCCCGCATCAGGCTCCCTGCTTGGCAGGAGGCCTGCTTCTCCCTCTCCCACTCCTCCTGCTTGTGTTCCCTCTCTCGCTGTCTCTCTCTCTGTCAAATAAACAAATAAAACCTTAAAAAAAGAATCTTTTATTTATGTATTTGAGATGGAGAGAGAGGGAACAAGCAGGGGGAACAGCAGGCAGAGGGAGAGAGAGAGGCCGGCTCCCTGCAGAACAGGGAGCCTGATGCAAGTCTCAATCCCAGGACCTCAGGATCACAACCCCAAATGAAGGCAAATGCCTAACCAACTGAGCCACCTAGGTGCCCCTAAAGATTTTATTTTTAAGTAATCTCTATACCCAATGTGGGACTCAAACTCACAATGCTGAGATCAAAAGTCACACACTCTATCAACTGAGCCAGCCAAGTGCCCCAGCTTTTGTTATATTTTTGCTATTAACATGAAAGATATTTTGAGACCTGATATTTTCTTTCTTAATACCTTTGTTATAGGGACTTTTAAAATGTACTTAAATAAACATCAGTAAAGCATTCTCATGCCAGGGCTCTATTAGATACCTCCTACCTGGAAATAGTTTGGTGGGGAATAGAATGGTGAATCGTGAACTTTATAAGACCTTGGTTCTAGCCTTAGCTCTGTTAGTATCTTCAGCAAGTTGTATAACCTTCTGTATCTCAGTTTCTTCAGCTATAAAAATCTGTAACAATCACTATCCTATTTTCTTCCCACATAGTTGGGATAACCAAAGGAGATGATTTCCCAAAAGGCATATATTATAAATATAAGGTATTGTTATAGGTTGCTCTCAACTTATCAACTGGTTGCACTCCAGAAGTTTGTTACTATGTTTTAGAGATACAAATCCATCACTAATGTGTAGGGGGGGAAACTCTGTCCTCCCTATCCTCACAGGGATGTTACAATGATCAAATGAAATAATGAGTATAAAAGTGTTTAGCAAACTCTGACGTTCTATTGCAAACATAGTGTTTTGAGTTTGTTTTGTTTTTGTTTTTATTCCTAAAATCAGGACTAAAACACAATATGTAAGCTGGGTATTTGGACTGTGGGCAACATTGTCCCATAGAAACCAGGCTCTAAGTGGCAATTAGGGTCTTAAACCAGTCCCTCAATCCACTGCCATCTCACTATACATATACTCTCTAAGTAATCTCATTGCACATATAGCCTTAGCCATCACCTATATGCTGATGCTTACCAAATATTTCTCTCTAGCTCGGACCTCTCCTTTGAGTTTCAACCCTGTATTTATAACTGTCTACTGGGGTTCTCCACCTGAATATCCTACAGGCAATTCAACTTTAACATGTCAAAAATGAACTCCTTTTCACCTGGTTTCCACTTTCTCTCCATTCCAACTCTTTCCCCAAGACTCCAAAAAAGTGCTCCTTCTGTATTTCCTAGTGCAGTAAATTGCAACTTGAATTCCTCTCTCTCTCTCTCTCTCTCTCTCTCACTCACTCACCTTTTCTGTCTAAGAAGTTACCACTAAATCCTGTAGCTTCCATCTCTGTAACATGTGTCATATCCACCCCCACCCCTCATGTTCTGCTTTATCTAATTTTGGTCTTCAACTTTTCATCCTGGTCCTTGAATGATCTAAACATGCCACTCCCCTGCCCATGTATCTTCAGTAACTCCCCATTGGTAAAAATGTAAATTTCCCTCTCCTTAAAATGGCATGTCAGGTATTTTATGAGCTGACTTCTGCCTACCTCCACAATCTCACGTTCCTTTAGTTTTCTGAGCACATCATGTTGTATTTTTTTAAGATTTTATTTATTTATTTGGGAGAGATAAAGCATGAGTGGGGAGAGGGGCAGAGGGAAAGGGAGAAGCAGATTCCCCTCTGAGCAGGGACCTCAACTTGGGGCTCCATCAGGACCCTAGGATCATGACCTAAGCTGAAGGCAGACACTTAATTGACTGAGCCACCCAGGCACCCTTATCATATTGTCTTATACATCCATTCTATACATTTATGTTTTGCATAACTATAAGTATGTCTTGCACAAGTTCCTTCTCTGTAATGCCCTTTCCCCTCATTTGCCAGGCAAATACCTACTCCTTCCAGACTCAGCTTTAACATTACCTCCTCTATAAACCTTTGACTCTATAGACCTTCAAAGCAGAATGAGTTGATCATTAATTAGTACTAACATAGAACAGGGAAGAACTCACCATCACTTTCTAGTTTTTATCTCCCATGAGCCTGTGATTTCCTTGATAGAAAGGAGTTTCTTGATTACCATTCATACTGTGGTGACAGTTCCTGGGACACAGATCCTGGGACAGAGTATATACTCAGCAAATATTTTTGCATTAATTTGTAATTAAAATCAATTAATATACAACATTGTTTCAAAATTGTGTCAAATTCCAACTTTCAAAGTCAGAAACATGCCTTAATTTCAACCTTGCCATGTGAGTGAGGATTTCCAAGACAACTCCTTCAGCAATAACAATGACTAGCATTCTTTTTCAATAGGTGCAGGAGCCCTATTAAAGACGGCCAAAGCAGGGGTCCTGGGTGGCTCAGTCAGTTAAGTGTCTGACTCTTGGTTTCAGCTCAGGTCATGATCTCAGGGTCATGAGATTGAGCCCCATGTCAGGCTCTGTGCTCAGCAGGAAATGTGCTTGAGATTCTTTTCCACTCCCTCTCCCTCTGTCCCTCTGCTCACACACACTCTCTCTTTCTCTCTAAATAAAGAAACAAATGAATAAGTAAATAAATCTTTAAAAATTAAAAGACCAAAGCAACAAACATACTAAGGCACACAGTCATTTGATTTTTCTCCATCAAAAGTATAAAAGTCATTTGTCAAGATCAGTCATTCCTGGAGTTCTAAAGTCGAAAATAAAAGTAGGTGGTTTGGGGAGGATCCAGGTCTTGGCCACAGAATCAAAGAGTCACAATAATCACCACTGGCTATAAGTTGAGGTTGTCTGGGCAGCTATATTCTTTGATTATAATTGAAATTATATATTGGGCTCAGGTGAGGGTTCATTCATCCATTCCAATAATAAATATATATTGAGTGTCTTTAATATCCAACCTGCCTTCAAGTTGCTGATGATTTACTAGTAAAGAAAACAGAAAAGAAATCTACCCTCACAGAACTTACATTTTAGAGAGTAAGGAGTAAAGAGTAGAAATAGATTAAAAGAAAAAAAGCTCCCAAATTGCATCCTTGTTGTCAGAAATACCATGCAACAGCAGAAACTAACACTCTTCTCTTTGAAATGGTAGTTGTAGACCAAATAAAGCCAAGAGATGGTATATATTGTGGTCAACCACATGGACTTTAGTATTTTTCTGGATTCATGGCCCTCATATACCTTTTATTAGCTGCGTAACATTTGTGAATAATCACATAACCTCTTAAACCTTAAATTTCCCTTTAATAAAACAAGAAATAGTACCTAACTGACTGGGTTGTTGTGAAAATTCAATAAAATAATCTTGGCCTTTAAAAAGAAGGAGTCTTACATAGGCTTCTTTTTTTTTAATTTTTTTAAGATTTTATTTATTTATTTGACAGAGAGAGAGAGACAGCGAGAGAGGGAACACAAGCAGGGAGAGTGGGAGAGGGAGAAGCAGGCTTCCCGCTTAGCAGGGAGCCCGATGCGGGGCTCAATCCCAGGACCCTGGGACCATGACCTGAGCCGAAGGCAGACGCTCAGCAACTGAGCCGCGCAGGCGTCCCCTTACATAGGCTTCTAAGACTGATATTTTGTCAGATGGACAACTTACCATCTATTATAACTATCATTTTATAAAACAAAAACAAAAACAAAAACGTTGACAACAAAAATATGTGGAATAACCTCAGATTTTAAGTATTTAATAAATGTATTCTCTTTTCTGTTTTATTTTAGATAATTTCCATTGACCTTTCTTCAATTTTATATATTCTTTCAACTGTGTCTATTATGATGACAAGTCCATTGAATGAATGAATTTCTGACATCATAGGTTTGGTTTGATTTGGTTTGGTTTTTAGTATTTTGATTTGACTTTTTTAGTTCCCTCTCTCTGGTAAAATTTATCATCTGTTAATGTATGCCATCCGCTTTTTGCACTAGATACTTTAATATATATTCATAGTCACTTTTCTCATACAAGTTTAAAATTAAAGTATAATTCATATTCCATAGAATTCACTCTCTTAAGATGTACAACTCAGGGGTTTTTAGTATATTCACAAAGTTTTCAACTATTATCACTAATTCCAAGACATTTTCATCATCTCAAAAAGAAACTCTAATATTTAATAGTCACTCCCCACCCTACTCTCAGCCCTTGACAACCTCTATCTCACTCATTATACAAAATTACTTTTTATTACTTTGTATATTATATAAAATGTGCTTTGTGTTTATTAATTAGAGTACTCTGGAGATTTCATATGAATTGGAACATGTGTTATGTGGCCTTCTGTGTTTGGCTTCTTTCACTTTGTATAAATTAGCTGTAGCATGCATCAGAACCTCATTCCTTTTTATGACTGAACAAAATTATGTTATATGCACATACTGCATTTTATTTATTAGTTCATCAGTTTGTGGTCATTTGGGTTATTTCCAGTTTTGGCTATCACAAATAATACTGCTATGAATATGTATGTCTAAGGTTTTGTGTAGTCATATAGAGAGAATTCCTTAGGTATATACCTAGGAGTTGAATTGCTAAGTCATGCTTACTCTATGTTTAACTTTTTGAAGAACTACCAAATGGTTTTCCAAAGTGGCTGTATCATTTTACATTTCCTGCCAAATAATGCACATGGGTTCCAAGTTCACCACATCTTCTCTAACACTTGCTATTTTTTATTGTTTTAATTGTACATTAAAGGAGAATAAAGTGATATCTCATGGTACTTTTGATTTCCTTTTCCCTAATGACTACTGATGTTCTGCATGCATCTTTAATGTGCTTATTGACAATGTATATATAATCTTTGAAGAAATGTCTATTCAAATCCTTTGCTTATTTTCAATTGGCTATTTGTCTTTTGGTTGTTGAGTTGGAAGAGTTTTATATATTCTAAATAACAGTGACTTATCAGATATATGATTTGTAATTATTTTTTTTTCCATTCTGCAGATTGTCCTTGCATTTTCTTGATCGTGTCCTATGCAGGACAAAAATTTTTAATTTTGATAACATCCAATTTATCTACTTTTTCTTTGGTCACTTGTGCTTTTGGTGTTTTATCTAAGAAACTATTTCCTCATCCAAGGTAATGAAGATTTATTCCTATGTTTTCTTCTAAAATTTTCATAGCTTTAGCTCTTACATGAAGGTCTTTGATCTATTTTGGTATAATGAGTGAGATAGAGGTCAAAATTTATCATTTTTCATGTGAATCTCATTCTTCCAGAACTATCTGTTAATTGTCTTAATATCATTGTCAAAAATCAGTGGAACAGAAATATAGGTTTATTCTGGACTCTCAATTCCAATCCATTAATCTACATGGATATCTTCATGCCAATAAAACATGGTCTTGATTACTGCAGCTTTATAGTAAGATTTGAAGTAAAAAAATGATAGTCTTCCAACTTTGTCCTTTTTTTGTGTTTGTTTTGGCTATTTTGGCCCTTTGCATTTTTAATTTTTTTAAAAATTTCTATTTATTTTTATTTTTTTGATTTTTAACTTTAATTTTTAATTTTTTAATTATTTTTTATTTTTTAATTAATTTTTAAAAATATTTTTTAGGCCCCTTGCATTTTTATATGAATTTTAGAAGTGGTTTGTCAATTTCTAGAACTTATAAAAATGGAATTTTTATAAAGTTAGCAGAGAATCTATAGATCATTTTGGAGAGTATTGCCATTTTAAAAATATTAACTCTTCTGATCCATGAAAATGAAATGTTTTTTTCCATTTAGGTCTTCCTTAATTTCCTTCAATGATGTTTTATGGTTTCCATGTACACATCCTGCACTTTTTGCTCTATTTATTTTTAAGTATTTTATTCTTTTTGATGCTATTGCAAGTGAAATTGTATTTTAATTTCACATTTGAGCTGTTCATTTTTAGTGTATAAAAATAAAATTGATATGTATATTGATATTGTATCCTGCAACATTCTGACCTTTTTTATTGTCTCTAACAGTTTTGGGTGTGTGTGGGGGGGTGAGGATTGTTTGAAATTTTCAATTATATAATATTGTCATAAAAAATATAGTTTTATTCCTTATTTTCGAATTTGGATGACTTTTATTTACTTCTCTTGCCTAATTGTTCTTGCTAAAACTTCTACTATAATGTTGAGTAGGACCAATAAAAATGGACATCTTTGTCTTTTTCCTGATCTTAGAAGAAAAACTTTCAGTCTTTCACCATTTTATATGCTGTTATATATGGATTTTTTATAGCTGCTCTTTATCACATTAAGAAATTGCCCTTTCCAGAATTCTATTTTTGGAGTTTAAAGATTTAATCTTAAAAAGAAATTATATTTTGTCAATTGCTTTTGCTTTATCTATTGAGATGATAATATGGTTTGCCCTTTATTCTATTAATATGGTGAATTCCCTTGATTTTTATATGTTGAACCAACTTTGTATTCCAGGGATAAATTCCATGTGGCTTAAATTAGATAATCATGATAAAATGTAAAAATTTCTAGAAACACACAAATTATCTCTCTGAAACATATTTTATGTGCACTTGGGAAAAAAATATGTTCTTCTCTTGTTGGGTGGAGTGTCTGTTAGGTCTAGCTGACTTATGCTATTGTTCAAGTCTTCTATTCCCTTGTCTATCCTTTGTCGAGTTGTTCTACCCTTTGTTGAAAGTATGGTATTGAAGTCTTCAACTAATATCATTGAATTTTCTTTTTTTTAAAGATTTTATTTATTTATTTATTTGAGAGAGAGACTGAGAGAGAGAGAGGGAGAGGGTCAGAGGGAGAAGCAGACTCCCTGCTGAGCAGGGAGCCCAATGTGGGACTCGATCCCGAGACTCCAGGATCATGACCTGAGCTGAAGGCAGTCACTTAACCAACTGAGCCACCCAGGCACCCTATCATTGAATTTTCTATTTCTCCCTTTAATTTTGTCAGTTCTTGCTCCATGTGTTTCAGAGTCTCTTGTTAGGTGCAATTATGTTCATAATTGTTACATAATCTTTATGGATTGATTCTTTTACCAATATAAAGTGTCCTTTTTTTTTCCCTATAGAAATAATTGTTTTTAGATTCTATTTTGTCTGATACTAATATAACCACTACTACTCTCTTTTGGTTATTGTTTGTGCCATTATCTTAGTCTTTTAACACTGATATAACAAAATACCATAGATTGGGTGACATATAAACAGCAAAAATTTATTGCTCACCAATCTGAAGACGGAAAGTTCAAGATCAGTGTCCCAGCATAGTCAGAATCTGGTAAGGTCCCTTTTCCAGGTTGGAGACCTTTCATTTCTCACTGTATCCTCACATGGTGGAAAGGGCACTAATCTTTTATAAAGGCACCAATTCCATTCATGAGAATGCTGCTATCATTATCTAATCAACTTCAAAAGGCCACCTCCTAAAATCATCACCTTGGGGCTTAAGATTTCAACATATGAATTTTGGGAGGACATAAACTTTGAAACTATAACAATCATGATTTTTCCTTTTTCTTTTCAAAATCTTTGACTCTTTGAATCTAAAGTTTGTCCCTTGTAGACAGCACATATTTGGATCATGTTTTTAAATTCATTCTGCCAATCTCTGCCCTTTTTTGAATCTTTAATCCATTTATTATTTAAATGAATTCATTTATTTTTAAATTCCATTATAATTAATGTACAGTGCTATATTACTTTCAGGTGTGAAATACATGATGCAAAAATTCTATATATTCCTCAGTGCTCATCATGGTAAGTGTACCCTTAATACCCTGCACCTATTTCACCCATCCCCCACCCACCTCCCCTATGGTAAAACTCTTTCTTTCTCTATATTTAAAAGTCTCTTTTTTTCGCTATTTTTTCTTTTGTCATGTCATTTGTTTTGTTTCTTACATTTCACATATGATTGAAATCATGTGATATTTATCTCTCTCTGACTTATTTCACTTAGCATTATACTCTCTAGATCCATCCATGTTGTTGCAAAAGGAACTATTTCATTCTTTTTTATGGCTGAGTAATATTCCGTTTTATACACACACACACACACACACACACACCACATGTTTCTTATCAATTCAACTATCAAGGGACACACGGGTTGCCTCCATATTTTGGCCATTGTAAATAATGCTGCAATAAACATAGGGGTGCATATGTCTTTTCAATTTAGTGTTTTTATAGTCTTTGGGTAAATACCAGTAGTAGAATTACTAGATCATATGGTAATTCTACATTTAATTTTTGAGGAATCTCCATACTGTTTTCCATAGTGGCTGCAGTAGTTTGCATTCCCACCAAGAGTGCACAAGGGTTCCTTTTTCTCCATATCTTCACCACCACTTGTTGTGTCTCGAGCTTTTTTTTCATATTAGCCATTCACAAAGGTATGAAGTGATATCTCATGGTTTCGATTTGCATTTTCCTGATAATTAGTGATGTTGAGCCTCTTTCTGTGTGCCTGTTGGCCATCTGTATGTCTTCTTTGGAAAAATGTATGTTTATATCTTCTGCACATTTTTTAATTGGGTTATTTGTGGTTTTGGTGTTGAGTTTTATAATTTCTTTATATAATTTGGATGTAACCCCTTATCAGATATATTATTTGAAATATCTTCTCCCATTCAGTAGGTTGTCTTTCAGTCTTGTTGGTTGTTTCTTTACCGTGCAGAGCTTTATCATTTTGATGTAGTCTCAAAAGTTCATGTTTGCTTTGGTTTCCCTTACTTTAGTAAGGACACATATCTAGAAAAAAGTTGCTACCACTAATGTCATTCAAATTACTACCTTTGCTTTCTTCTAGGATTTCTATGGTTTAAGATCTCACAATTGGATCTTTAATAATTTTGAGTTTATTTTTGTATATGGTATAAGAAAGTAGACCAGTTACATTCTTTTTCATGTGGCTGTCCAGTTTTCCCCACATGCATTGAAGAGATTGTCTTTTTCCTATTGCATATTATTGCTTCCTTTGTCATAGATTAACTGACCATATATTCATGGATTTATTTCTGGGTCCTCTATTCTGTTCCATTGATATATGTTTCTATTATTTGTGCCAGTATCACACTGTTTTGATTACTACAGCTTTGTACTTTATCTTGAAATCTGGAATTGAAATACCTCCAATTCTGTTCTATTTCAAGATTGCTTTGACTATTTGAGGTCTTTTGTGGTTCCACACGAAGTTTAGGATTGTTTGTTCTGGTTTTGTGAAGAATGCTATTAGAATTTTGATAGGGGTTGCATTATATTGGTAGATTTCTTGGGGTAATATGGGTATTTTAGCAATATTTGTTCTTGCATTCCATGAGCAGGAAATATCCTTCCACTTGTCTATGTCATGTTCAATTTCCTTCATCAATGTTTTATAGTTTTCAGAGTACAGGTCTTTTACCTCCTCGGTGAAGTTTATTCCTAGGTATTTTATTATTTTGTGCAATTTTAAATGAGATTGTTATCTTTTTTTAAATTATGTTCAATTAGCCAACATATTAGTTTTTGATGTAGTGTTCAATGATTCATTAGCTGTGTATAACACCAGTGCTCATCTCATGTGCCCTCCTTAATACCTATCACCCAGTTATCCCATCCCCCCACCCCCTAACCCCTCTCCCTCTGTAACCCTCAGTTTCCTGGAGTGTTTTCTTAATTTCGCTTTCTGCTGCTTCATTATGGTTGTATAGAAATGCAATAGATTTCTGTACATTGATTTTGTATCCTGACTTAATGAATTCATTTATCAGTTCTAGTACTTTTTTGATAGGGTGTTTAGAGTTTTATATATATAGGATCATGTCATCTGCAAAAGAACATTTTACTTCTTCCTTAGCAATTTGGATGCCTTTTATTCATTTTTGTTGTCTGATTGCTGTGGCAAGGACTTCCAGTACGATGTTCAATACAAGCAGTGAGAGTGGGCATCCTTATCTTGTTCATGATCTTAGAAGTAAAGCTCTTAGTTTTTCCCCCTTAAGTATATTTGCTGTGGGTTTTTCATATATGGCCCTTATTATGTTGAGGGATGTTCCCTCTAAGCCTACTTTGTTGAGGGCTTTTAACATGAATGGATGTTGTACTTTGTCAAATGCTTTTTCTGTGTCTAATGAAAGGATCATATGGTTCTTATCCTTTTTCTTATTGACGTGATGTATCATGTTGATTAATTTGCAAATATTGAACCAACCTTGCAACCCAGAAATAAATCCCACTTGATCATGGTGAATGATTTTTTTAATGTATTGTTGGATTCTATCTGCTTGTAATTTATTGAGGATTTTTGCATCTATGTTCATCAGGGATATTGGCCTATAGTTCTCTTATTTATTTATTTTTTTAAAAGATTTTATTTATTTATCTGAGAGAGAGAGAGAGAGCATGAGCAAGGTGAGGGGCAGAAGGAGATGCAGACTCCTTGCTGAGCAGGGAGCCTGATTCAGGGCTCGATCCATGGACTCCAAGGTCATGACCTAAGCCAAAGGCAGACGCTTAACTGACTGAGCTGCCCAGACACCCCTACAGTTCTCTTTTTCAATGGTATCTTTATCTGGATTTGGTATCAGGATAATGCTGGTCTCACAGAATGAATTTGGAAATTTTACTTCCTTTTTATGTTTTGGAATAGTTTGTTATGAATAGGTATTAACTCTTCTTTAAATGTTTGGTAGAATTCACCTGTAAAACCAGAATCTAGTCCTGCACTTTTGTTTGTTGGGAGATCTTTATTACTGATTTGCTTTAATTGCTGGTAATCAATCTGTTTAATTTTGGATTGCCTTCTGACTCAGTTTTAGGAGATTATATGTTTCTAGGAATTTCTTTATTCTAGATAGTTCAATTTGTTGGCATATAATTTTTCATAATATTGTCTTATAATCTTTTGTATTTGGTGGCGTTGGTTGTTACTTCCCCTCTTTCATTTCTGATTTTGTTTGAGTCCTCTCTTTCTCTCTCTCTCTCTCTCTCTCTCCCTCCATCTCTCCCTCCCTCTCTTTCTCTTATGATGAGTCTGGCTAAAATTTTTTTTTTTTTTAATCTATTCAAAGAACCAGCTTCTAGTTTCATTGATGTGTTCTATTGTTTTTGTTGTTGTTCTTTTGTGTTTTGCTTTGTTTTTAGGGTTTTTTTATTTTGTTTATTTCTGCTCTAAACATTATTATTTCCTTCTTTTTACTGGTTTTGGGTATTCTTGTTCTTTTTCTAGCTTCTATAGGTGTAAGGTTAGGTTGTTTATTTGAGGTTTTTCTTGCTTCTTGAAGTAGGCCCATATTGTCATAAACTTCCCTCTCAGAACAGCTTTTGCGGCATCCCAAAGATTTTGGAATTTTGTATTTTCATTTTCTTCCTGTATTTGTCTTCATGTAGTTTTTTATTTCCCTTTGGATTTCTTGACTAGCCCATTCATTGTGTAGTTGCATGTTGTTTAACCTCAATGTATTTGTGTTCTTTCCAGATTTTTTCTTGTGGTTGACTTCTAGTTTGATAGCATTGTCAGAAAAGATGTGTGATATGATTTTTTAGTCTTTTAGAACTTGTTGAGATTTGTTTTGTACCCTAATATGTGATCTCTTCTGAAGAATGTTTTATGGGCACTTGAAAGTATGTGTATTCTGCTGTTTTATGATGGAATGTTCTGAATATATCTGATCCTTCTGGTCTAATATGTCATTCAAAACCACTGTTTCCTTATTGGTTTTCTGTTGGAATGATCTATCCATTGATGAAAGTGGGGTATTGAATTTTCTTACTATTATTGTATTACCTTTGATTACTTCCTTTATGTTTGTTAATAGCTGTTTTATGTCTTTGGGTACTACCATTTGGGTGAATAAATATTTAAAATTGTTATATTTTCATGTTCAGTTTTTCCCTTTATGATTATGTAGTGTCCTTTTTTATCTCTTGTTATAGCCCTTGTTTTAAAGTCTCTTTTGTCTGAAATAAGTTCTGCTACCCCAGCTTTTTTGTCATTTCCATTTGCATGATACATGTTTTTCCAGCCCTTCACCTTCAATCTACATGGGTCTCTAGATCTGAGACACTGTGTGCAGTGTATTAATAGTCTTGCTTTTTTTTTTTATCAATTCTATCACCCCATGTCTTTTGATTAGAGCATTTAGTCCATTTACATTCATAGTCATTATTGTTAGGTATGTACTTATTGTCATTTTGTCATTTGTTTTATGGTTGTTTTTGTAGTTCTCTGTTTCATTCTTCTATTACTCTCTGCTCTCATGGTTTGCAGACTTTCTTTAGTGATACACTTGTATTCTTTTCTGTCAATATTTTGCATATCTATTGCTGCTTTGTGATTTGTGTTTACCATTAGGTTTATATTTAACATCTTAGGTATATAGCAGTCTATATTAAGCTGATGGTCAGTTAAGATTGAATCCATCCTGAAAGCAGTAATATTTACTCCTCCCCTGAACTGCCATGCTTTGGTTAGATGGTATCATAATTTGTACCTTTTATTTTGTGAATTGCTGACTGAGTTTTATAGATATACTTAATTTACAGCTTTTGTGCTTCCTATTTTTCTTACTCTTGCTTATGGTCTTTCCTTTCTACTCAAAAAATTCCTTTTAACTTTTCTTTTAAGGTTGATTTATTGGTGATAAATTCTTTTAATTTTCATTGTCTGGGAAATTCTATATATCTTTCTATTCTGAATGATCACTTTGCTGGATAGAGTATTCTGTGTTGTGCATTGTTTATCCTTTCAGCATTTTGAATATATTGTGCCACTCCCTTCTGTCCTGTAAAGTTTCTGCTAAAAAAAAAAATCAGCTGATAGCCTTCTGGCCTATCCCTTGTATATCTATTAATTTTTCATTTGCTACTTTGTAAATTTTCTTTTTATTACTACTTTTTGCCATTTTAATTACTATGTGTCTTTGTTTGCACCTCCTTGGGTTATTTTTGTGGGAGGCTCTCTGTGCCTCTTGGATCTGGATTTCTTTTTCTTTCCCTAAATTAGGAATTTTTCAACTATTATTTCTTCAGATGTATTTCCTGCTCTCCTTTATCTTTCTTCTCCTTCTGGGATCCCTATAATGTGAATTTTTTATACCTGATGGTGCCGTTGAGTTCTCTCTTTTCATTTTTTTTATCGTTTTTTCCCCTCTTTCTTCTGTTCAACTTGATTGCTTTCCATTACTCTGTCTGCCAGGTGGCTGATTATTTCTGTTTCCTCTAGTCTGCTCTTTATTCCCTCTAGTGTACTTTTAATTTCAGTTATTGAGTTCTTCATCTCTGATTGGTTCTTTTGTTATGCTTTCTATCTCTTTGTTGAAGGTTTCACTGAGATCCTTCACTCTTTTCTCAAGTACAGTATCTTTATCACCATTACTTTAAATTCTCTATCAGGCATATTACTTATCTTCATTTCATTTAGGTCTCTTGCTGTGATTTTGTCTTGTTCTTTCATTTGGAATATATCTCTCTGACTCTTCATTTTCTCTAACTCTCCGTGTCTGTTTCTATGTGTTGGGAAAATCAGCTATGTCTCTTGCTCTTGAAAGTAGTGGCCTTATGAAGGACAAGTCCTGTATTGTCCTTCAGTGCAATGTTCCCTGCTCACCAGAACCTGGTACTTTAGGGGTGTCTCCCATGTGCATTTTATGCACCATACTGTTATGGTTGAACTGTGTATCCGGTCATCTTCAATAGTTCTCTTTGCCTGTTGTGGACAGGGTTTAGTCCCTTTGTTGTTAATGGGCCAGTCTGGGACTGCTTTGGACTTGAATTGGGTCAGACCAGGTGTTTTCCAGAACTGCATACCACTGTCCTGCACTGTGCTTTCCCTGTGTTGTTCCATGAAAGGCTTCCATTGGTAAGTGGGGTTTGCAGTCAAACCAGATGTCCACTCCCAGCCCACTGCTAGGGCAGATATCAAACTAGTATGTGTGTGGTTATCATCCCTTCTCCCCAGGGCAGGGGGCAGGAGTTGCTTTGGAGTGGCGATGGTCACTGTTGGGTCTGGTTGCACAATGAAATATTTGTGGCATGCTTTGGAAGATGCCGCCCAAGGGTGGTTTTGTGGGACAGGTCTGCAGGAGAATGTGGGGAAGGAGCACACTGTTAGCAAGCTATGTGGAAGTGTTTCTGCTGGTCCTTGCAGGTGTCTGGGTATCTCTGTTGGGGGGACACAAATGGAGCCTGCCAACTCTTTGGTTCTTAGAAAATTCTCCTAAAGATCCTTGCTCCTTGAGAGGAGGAGAAGATGGTGGTGGACTAGGGGACCCTATTCCAACCTGTGTCTGGAATTGAGCTGTATATCTACCAGACCGCTCTGAACACTCACAAAACCAGCCTGAGATGTAAGAAGATAGATCTGGATCTCTACAAACAAAATATTGCAGGCGTTTGGTTTCAAGGTACAAAGTGGGGAGCTGTGATTCCGTGAACAGATATTGGAGAATAAACTGCAGCAGGAGGGAGCCTGGCTGTGGGAATCCTATACCGCCAGTGAGTGATAGCCTCCCGCCCTGGGGACAAGGCACAGACTCCCAGACCGGCAGTGGCAGGGAAAGGACATTAGGGCAGCCTCCTGGAAGGAAAATGTGAGCAGCAAGGCCACGCATGCAAACTGCGGACGTATGGCAGTCTTAGAAGCACAAAGGGCAGAGATGTGCCGTGACCTGGAGGCAAGGACTGGGAGTGCTGCTGAGGGGTGCAGAACCCAGGACACTGCAGTTTATACCAGCACAGACAGAAACAGAGATAGTGTGGCCTGGACAGCTCACTGAAAAACAGATTTCAATCTCTGTACTCTGAAATGGAGGGTTGGAAACAGTCTCTTCTGCTTTGACTCTTGGAAGAGAAGTGGAAACCAGCCAGGGAAAGCCGCCAGAGAACAAAACCCCCCAAAAAACCGGTTTTAACTGAGCCCATCCCCCGCCACAGGGGGGCAGGGCAACTCTGCCCAAACAAGGTTGCCTGAATAACATTGTGGCAGGCCCCTCCCCAGAAGACAGCCTGGGAAAACAAGAGGCCAGCAACCCTAAGGTCCCTAGAAAACAGGTGAATCTTGTTTGGGTTTTCATCAATAATTTAACTCTATACATTCCCTCAATCACCCATCAAAAGAATGACTAGGAGGAGGAACCCCCAAAACAGAAAAGACTCAGAGATTATGACTTATGCAGCAGATTTACAAATGGATTCAGATATAACCAAGATGTCGGAGATGGAATTCAGTTTAGCAATTGTGAAGACAATAGCTAGAATGGAGAAATCAATTAATGGCAACATAGAGTCTCTAAGGGCAGAAATGAAAGCTGAAATGGCAGAACTTAAAAATGCTATCAATGTGATCCAATCTAATCTAGATAATCAGAGTTAGGGTAAGTGAGGCAGAAGAATGAATTAGTGACCTGGAAGACCATTTAACGGATAAAAAAGGGAAAAGAGGAGACCAGGAAAAACAACTCAGAATCCATAAAAATAGAATAAGAGAAATAAGTGACACCATGAAGCATTCCAATGTCAGAATTACTGGAATCCCGGAGGGGGTGGAGAGAGAGGACTAGAAGACATATTTGAGCAAATTGTAGCTGAGAACTTTCTTAAACGGGGGAATGAAACAAACATTCATGTCCTAGAGGCAGAGAGGACCCCTCCCAAGATCAAGGAAAACAGGCCAACACCCCGGCATGTTATAGTAAATTTCACAAACCTTAGAACCAAGGAAACCATCTTAAGGACAGTTAGGGGGAAGAAATTCAGCATGTACAGAGGGAGGAACATCAGGATAACGTCAGATGTATCCACAGAAACCTAGAAAGCCAGAAAGGCCGGGCAAAACATATTCAGGGTACTAAACGAGAAGAACATGCAATCAAGAATACTTTATCTGGCAAGGTTGTCATTTAGAATGGATGGAGAGAGGTAGAGCTTCTAAGACTGGCAGAAACTGAAAGAATATGTGACCACTAACCCGGCCCTGCAAGAAATATGAAGGGGGCGTCTATAAAAGGAGAAAGACCTCAAGAGTGATATACAACAGAAATT
The DNA here is from genome assembly GCF_003265705.2 of Callorhinus ursinus. Classification (NCBI taxonomy): domain Eukaryota; kingdom Metazoa; phylum Chordata; class Mammalia; order Carnivora; family Otariidae; genus Callorhinus; species Callorhinus ursinus. The sequence continues at coordinate 4,306,638 of NW_027397102.1, read as the reverse complement.
TACAAGGACAATCTATAGAAACAACGTCTTCACAGGCAACATGATGACAAGAAATTCATAACTTGCAATAATCACTCTCAACCTGAACAGCCTAAATGCCCCAATAAAACGGCACAGGGTTAGAATTGGAAAAAAGACAGGACCCATCCATATGCTGTCTACAAGAGACTCATTTTAAACCTAAAGATACATCCAGACTGAAAGCAAAGGGATGGAGATCGATCTTCCATGCCAAAGGACCTCAAAAGAAAGCTGAGGCAGAAATTCCCATATCAGACAAATTAGATTTTTAAACTAAAGACTGTAGTTAGAGACACAGGAGGACACTATATCATTCTTAAAGGATCTATCCAACAAGAAGATCTAACAGTTGTAAATATCTATGCCCCCAACATGGGAGCAGCCATCTACATAAGTCAGCTGTTAACCAAAATGAAGAATCATATTGATAACAATGTGTTAATTGTAGGAAACCTCAATGCTCTATTTGCAGCAGTAGACAGATCATCTAAGCAGAAAATCAACAAAGAAACAAGAGCTTTGAAGGACACACTGGACCAAATGGACCTCATAGATATATACAGAACATTCCACCCTAAAACAACAACAGAATACTCATTCTTCTCAAGTGCACATGGAACTTTCTCAGAATAGATCACATACTGGGTCACAAATCAGATCTCAACCAATACCAAAAGATTGAGATTATTCCCTGCCTATTCTCAGACCATAATTCTTTAAAACTGGAACTCAACCACAAGAAAAAATTTGGAAGAAATTCAAACACTTGGAAGCCAAAGACCACTCTGCTCAAGAATGTTTGGGTCAACCAGGAAATCAAAGAAGAACTTAAACAATTCATGAAAACGAATGAGAATGAAAACACATGGGTCCAAAACCTATGGGATACTGCAAAGGCGGTCCTAAGGGGGAGATACATAGCCACCCAAGCCTCAATCAAAAAAATAGAAAAATCCCGAATTCACCAACTAACTCTACACCTTAAAGAACTAGAGAAAAAGCAACAAACAAAGCCTAAGCCAAGCATTAGAAGGAAATAATTAAGATTAGAGCAGAGATCAATGAATTCGAAACCAGAAACATAGTAGAGCAGATCAACGAAACTAGAAGCTGGTTCCTTGAAAGAATTAATAAGATTGATAAAGCACCGGCCAGACTTATCCAAAAGAAAAGAGAAAGGACCCAAATTAATAAAATTATGAACGAAAGGGGAGAGGTCACGAATAACACCAGAGAAATAGAAACAATTATTAGAAATTATTAGCAACAAGTATATGCCAATAAACTGGGCAATCTGGATGAACTGGATGCCTTCCTGGAAACCTATAAGCTGCCAAGCCTGAAACAGGAAGAAATTGACAACCTGAATAGGCCAATAACCAGTAACGAGATTGAAACAGTGATTATAAACCTCCCAAAAAACAAGAGTCCAGGGCCTGATGGATTCCCTGCGGAATTCTACCAAACATTCAAAGGAGAAATAATACCTATTCTACTGAAGCTGTTTCAAAAAATAGAAACAGAAGGAAAGCTTCCAGACTCATTCTATGAGACCACCATTACCTTAAACCCCAAACCAGGCAAATACCCCATCAAAAAGGAGAATTTCAGACCAATATCCCTGATGAATATGGATTCCAAAATCCTCAACAAAATTCTAGCTAATAGGATCCAACAATACATTAAAAGGGTCATCCACCACGACCAAGTGGGATTTATCCCTGGGATGCAAGGGTGGTTCATCACTTGCAAATCAATCAGTGTGATAGAACACATTAATAAGAGGAGAGAGAAGAACCATGTGGTCCTCTCAATTGATGCAGAAAAAGCATTTGACACAATACAGCATCCTTTCCTGATTAAAACTCTTCAGAGTATAGGGATAGAGGGAGCATTCCTCAAGTTCATATAATCCATCTATGAAAAACCCACAGCAAATATCATCCTCAATGGGGAAAAACTGAGAGCCTTTCCCTTCAGATCAGGAACACGCCAAGGATGCCCACTCTCACCACTATTGTTAAACATAGTACTAGAAGTCCTAGCAACAGCAATCAGTCAACAAAAAGAAATAAAAGGTATTCAAATTGGCATAGAAGAAGTCAAACCCTCTCTTTTCACAGATGATGTGATACTTTATATGGAGAACCCAAAAGACTCCACACCCAAATTACTAGGACTTATATAGCAATTCGGTAATGTGACAGGATACAAAATCAATGCACAGAAATCAGTTGCTTTTTTATACACTAACGATGTAACTGTAGAAAGAGAAATATAGAGAATTGATTCCATTTACAATAGCACCAAAAACCAGTAGATACCTTGGAATAAACCTAACCAAAATGGCAAATGATTTACACTCTAGGAACTACAGAACAGTCATGAAAGAAATTGAAGAAGACACAAAAAGATGGAAAAACTTTACATGCTCATGGATTGGAAGAATAAACGTTGTTAAAATGTCTATGCTACCCAAAACAATCTATACCTTCAATGCCATCCCGATCAAAATTCCAATGACATTTTTCAAAGTGCTGGAACAAACAATCCTAAAATATGTATGGAATCAGAAAAGACTCCAAATCGCCAAGGAAATGTTGAAAAAGAAAAACAAAGCTGGGGGCATCACATTGCCCGATTTTAAGCCATTATATTACAAAGCAGTGATCACCAAGACAGCATGGTACTGGCACAAAAACAGACATAGAGACCAATGGAACAGAATAGAGAACCCAGATATGGACCCTCAACTCTATGGTCAAATAATCTTTGACAAAGCAGGAAAAAACATGCAATGGAAAAAAGACAATCTCTTCAATAAATGGTGCTGGGAAAATTGGACTGCCACATGCAGAAGAATGAAACTCAACCATTCTCTAACACCATACACAAAGATAAACTCAAAATGGACGAAAGACCTCAATGTGAGACAGTTATCCATCAAAATCTTAGAGGAGAACATAGGCAATAAACTCTTTGACATTGGCCACAGCAACTTCTTTCAAGATACATCTCCAAAGGCTAGTGAAACAAAAGCAAAAATGAACTTTTGGGAATTCATCAAGATAAAAAGTTTCTGCACAGCAAGGGAAACAGTCAACAAAACAAAGAGGCAACCCACGGAATGGGAGAAGATATTTGCAAATGACACTACAGATAAAGGGCAGGTATCCAGATCTCTAAAGAACTTCTCAAACTCAACACCCAAACAACAAATAATCAAGTCAAAAAATGGGCAGAAAACATGGAAAGACATTTCTCTGAAGAAAACATACAAATGGCTAACAGACACATGAAAAAATGTTCATCATCATTAACCATCAGGGAAATTCAAATCAAAACACATTGAGATACCACCTTACACCAGTTAGAATGATAAAAATGGACAGGGAAAGAAACAACAATTGTTGGAGAAGCTGTGGAGAAAGGGGAACCCTCTTACGCTGTTGGTGGGAATGCAAGTTGGTACAGCCACTTTGGAAAACAGTGTGGAGGTGCCTCAAAAAATTAAATAGAGCTGCCCTATGACCCAACAATTGCATTACTGGGTATTTACCCCAAAGACACAGATGTAGTGAAAAGAAGGGCCATATGCACCCCAATGTTCCTAATAGCAATGTCCACAATAGCCAAACTGTGGAAAGACCCGAGATGCCCTTCAACAGATGAATGGATAAAGAAGATGGGGTCCATATATACAATGGAATATTACTCAGCCACCAGAAAGGATGAATACCCAACTTTTACATCAACATGGATGGGACTGGAGGAGATTATGCTAAGTGAAATAAGTCAAACAGAGAAAGTCAATTATCATATGGTTTCACTTATTTGTGGAACATAAGGAATAGCATGGAAGACATTAGGAGAAGGGAGGGAAAAATGAAGAGGGGGAAATCGGAGGGAGAGATGAACCATGAGAGACTATGGACTCTGAGAAACAAACTGAGGGTTTTAGAGGGGAGGGGGTGGGGGGATGGGTTAGCCCAGTGATGGGTATTAAGGAGGGCACGTACTCCATGGAGCACTGGTTGTTATACAAAAACAATGAATCGTGGATCACCACATCAAAAACTAATGATGTATTGTATGGTGACTAACATACCATAATAAAATAAAATTAAAAATAAAAAGATCCTTGCCTCTCCAGCACATGTTCTGAGATTAGTAAATAAATTTTCTTCCCATATACCTGAGGCATTTTTCAAACTGCTGCTTCTATGCTGTATCTCCAAGGTTTTTTTTTTTTGTTATGCTTACTGTTTAAGGGTGGGGGCACAGTTTCCTATTGCCCCCCAGCTCTCCCAGAGCTGAGCCTGTTGACATTTGAAGTTCCAGGTATTAAGCCCCACTGATTGAAAGAACTCAGGAAGTTAAATTTCTCTTATTTTCAAAGTCAAATGTTATAGCGATTCATCTTCCCAGTGCTTGCAGATCCATCATAACTAGGATGCCTATGTTGGAGTCTGCTCTTCTCTTTATTCTGTTCTTGTGGTATCACTCCCTCCCATCTACAATCTCATTTTGGTTCCTGACCTTATCTCTGTCCTTCCTACTGTTTTTGATGTGGCCTCTTCTCCAAGTTTAGCTGTGGAGAGTCTGTTCTGCCAGTCTCTGGGTCATTTTCTGGATTATTTACACTGATGTGAGTGTTGTCTATGTGTATCTATGGAATAAGGTGTGCTTAGGCTCCTCCTATTCCACTATTTTACCCAGAAGTCTAATATATTTATTTTTAATGTAATTAATGATAATGTAGAATTTTCATTTGTCAATTTGCTGTTTTTTATGTTTGATGGATTTTTTTATTCAACTATTCATCCATTACTGCTCTTTTTTTTGTTTCATACATATTATCTAGGCTACCATTTTAATGCTTTATTTCTCTACTATATACTTGTTACATTTATAATATATTTGTCCTAGAAATTACAATTAACTTGTGAATTTATATCTAGTTTAAATCAATACCAACCTGGTTTCAATAGTATACAAAAAATTTGTTTCTGGGGCGCCTGGGTGGCTCAGTCATTAGGCATCTGCCCTCGGCTCAGGTCATGGTCCCAGGGTCTTGGGATTGAGCCCCGCATCGGCCTCCCTGCTCAGTAGGGAGCCTGCTTCTCCCTCTTCCATTCCCCCTGCTTCTCTTCCTTCTCTCACTGTGTCTCTCTCTGTCAAATAAAAAAATCTTTAAAAAAATGTTGTTTCTGCTTTACTTCATTCCCCCAACTTTTATGTTAGCATTGTCACAAATTATATTTTTATATATTGTGTGCTATCAACATAGAGTAAAAATTATTATTTTATGTAATTGTTTTTAAATCATTTAGGAAACAATAATAAAAAAATAAATTTAAACTGACTTATATTTACCCATGTAGGTACTTTTACTAGTACTGTTTGTGTGTGTGTGTGTGTGTGTGTGTGTGTGTATTTGAGTTACTGTTTGGTGTCCTTTCATTTCAGACTAAGGACTCCCTTTAGCGTTTTTTGTAGAGCAGTTATACTAGTGACAAACTTTCTCTGTTTTTGCTAATCTAGAGATGCCTTAATTTCTCCATTTTTGAATGATAGTTTTGCCAGACACAGAATTTTCAGTTCAGGGATGTTTTGGTGGCTCAGAAAATTAAGCGTCTGACTTTTGATTTCAGCTCAGGTCATGATCTCAGTGTCGGGTCTGCTTGTCGCTCTCTCTCCCCCTCTGCTCCTTTCCCCACTCATTCTTTCTCAAATAAATAAACAAAATCTTTAAAATAAAAGAATTTTCAGTTCATAGTTTTTGTTGTTTTCTTTCAGCACTTTTAATATGTTATCCCAATACTTTTGGGCCTCCATGATTTCTGATGTTAATTATATTGAGAATTATTGGTAATCATATTGAGAATTATATGTACATAACAAGTTCTTTCTTGCTGTGGTAAAAAACTGTGACCATCTTTTGTTTTTTTACCAAATGACCCCATGGAAAAATTTCTTTGCAGGAAGCAAACTCCTAGTCAGGCCAAATAAAGACAAACTGTATGAGTGGCAATTCCAAGGAAACACCAGTCAAATGATGGTTCACTTGGAATGACACTGAAGGCTCTCCAAACCTAATCTGTTTCTTTTTTTTTTAAGATTTTATTTATTTGACAGAGAGAGCACAAGCAGAGAGAGAGAGAGAGAGAGAGAGAGAGGGAGGGAGAGAGGGAGAAGCAGGCTCCCTGCTGAGCAAGGAGCCCGATGTGGGACTCGATCCCGGGACTCTGGGATCATGATCTGAGCTGAAGGCAGCCGCTTAACCAACTGAGCCACCCAGGCATCCCCTTAATCTGTTTCTTAAAGCAGCTGCCAAGGTACTTGTTTTCACCCCAGCTGCAGGTAGTAGTGTTTCAAGGCTACTGAGGAAATTTGAAGAGAAGACGGGAGTAGTTTAAGTTAAAATGCCACAGAATTCACTGTTATTACCAAGATTTATTGTTTTCTTTTCAAAGTACTCTCTGGATTTCTGGAAAAAAATTAATTTCCATAGATCTGAAAATGTTAATTCTGACATATTTTGTCTTTCACCTCATTGCTTTGTGGAGGAGAGAAATTTTGGAGATTCTTACACCATCATTCCTCCTGATATCACTAAATTAAAATTTATTTTACAGTGCTCTACTTATAATTTCAACATCTGGATCATCTGTGTATCTGGTTCTCTGGATTTGTCTCTTAAATATTGGTTTGTTTTTACTTCTTCCTCTGTATTGTAGTTTTTAATAGACTGCTTGCTGAAAGGTATATAAGAATAGTAGAGATTGAAGTAAATACCATTTGCACAAAGAAATGGGCCCACTTCTCTTAGGTCATTGCCTTTAGAGTTTGAGACAATCAAGTCAGTAGTTAATCTGTATTTGGGTTTTGTGACTATTACCATTATCTTCACTGCACCATAGGTTTCAAATTACCCAAGCAATGGGCTGTCCTAACTTTTTACTTAGTGTGTATCTGTGGCTCCAGAAAGTTTTTTTTCATTATTCCTGTTCCCTTTCCAGCTTTCATTACTACCTGCATGTTTATTTTATGAAGGAAGTCTCTCTCCATGGTCTTGACCCTCTCCAAGTAGAAGACATTGGATGCTTGTTACTTGGAACTCTGTTCTTGGTGGACTCAATAGGGGTTCCTTATTCTCCTGGCCTAGTCTAAGTCTTGGGCAGGGCTTGTGTTCTTGAACTTCAGGATGAGGATTTCTCTTAATCCAGGCGTCCCCTCTCATGATAGTCTATAATGCCTTGTATCTATGGTAGGTATTTGGTAGAAAAGAATTTTCTTAATTTTCCCATGACAGCAATGGTAGAGTATTCTGAGCTTGGGATGTTTTCCTGTCTTTCCTCCAGGCTCAGGATGGCTTTTGATTCTACCCTTCCCCCTAGCACAGTGAATCTTTGCTTAATTCCTGGGGGTGGGAAGAAAGATTTCCAGTCTTTCAAAATTCAATGGCTTTTCCTTCTATACCCCTTCAAGCAACTTAAAGTTTATACTTTGTATAAAAGAAGGGTCAAAATCATTTTCTTTACCTCTTTCTCTTTGTCTCTTCTTTCCCAGTCCCCAAACTTTTTCATGATTATTTTATGAATACCCCTGGGGAAAAGTTTGTGAAATATTTTAAACTTGCTTTGTATCAAGGGACTCCCTTTATTTATTCTAAACTGATACACAAACCCATATTAGGTCTTTAGGAATTAAACTTTTAACTGATCAATTATTTCCCACTTCTATGATACTTACCTTTTCCTCTTTATGCTTTATCAAAGATGGAGAATTTCATGTCTCTCACCTCTCCTTGAAGGGGCTTGAAATCATTTGGCATTCAGGTCCCTTTTAATTTTTTTTCAGTTTTTTCAGTTTTTATTTAAATTCCCATTAGTTAACATACAATGTAATATTAGTTTCATTGGGTACAATATGGTGATTCAACAATTCCATACTCACTGGGTGCTCATAACAAGTGCACTCCTTAATCCCCATTACCTATTTAACCCATCCCCCCCCCCATCTTTGTTCTGGTAACTATCAGTTTGTTCTCTATAGTTAAGAGTTTGTTTCTTGGTTTGCCCTTCTTTCTATTTCCCCGCCTTTGCTCGTTTGTTGACTTGTAACCTCAGCTCTTTGATGTGTTAAAAAAATTGATTTGGAGATTCTAGTTCAAGATGGCAATGAAGGAGAATCCTGAATTCATCTCTTTCCACACATACTCCATCTATAGCTGTATACAGTACAATTTCTTCTTTAAAAAAATAAAATTAATTGAGTGACTAACTCCTACACAGTTGTTGAATGAGGGAAAAAAATAAAAACACCAAAACAAGTAGAAGTTGAGACACAATCTTACCATTAATCCCACCCACACAGCAGGGGCCAACAATTGGTAGTAAACTCAAAATTCCAAGCTTCTCCCTGAGGAGCAAAAGGCCTGAATTCCACATCTGGCACTCCAACTTTTAAGTCCTATACCTGAGAGATGAGTCTGCGAAAAAACATCTATCTTTGAAAACCAGTGGGGCTTGCATCCGCAAGACTCTTGAGGCTGATAAATGATTTTAAAGGGCCCATGCTTGTGGGTCCACCCACCCTGGGGCCCAACGCAGAGGCAGCTGACTGAAAAGCTCCAATACTTTCTATGAAAGAGGTTAATTTACTTATTTAAATCATTTTCCATGAGGCAGACACATAATTTAACACATATCTAGGGGTCTACCAAAATATTCTAGAAAGACAGAGCCAGCAGGTACCATATTTTCACTCTTCCTGTTCCTTGTTCCAGGTCACCAGTATCCTCTGGAGAGTAGATTGTATAATGGTCATAAACCCCAATTATTGTGGCTGGAAACCAGAGGACACCTCTAGATCACATGGCTCTAGGGGCCAGTTGGGCTTATGATTGCAGGTTCCATAAGATTGTAACAGAGAAAAAGTTCTTAACCAACTGCTACCCACAGTAGAGAGGCACAGCAGAGAGGCAACAGACTAAAGTGTCCGGTCATTCTGTGAAAGAAGCTTATTAGTAACAGGAAAAGAAATGAAAGTATAAATCTCACTGGCAAAAATAAATATATAGTAAAATTCAGAAAATATATTGTTAAAAAGGTGGTGGGATAACTTTAGAGCTAGATGAAGGTAAAGGACAAAGTAGTAAAAATAACAGTAAATGCAGTAATACCTTAAGGTATACAAAAGATAAAAAGATGTAAATGGTGACCAAAAACAAATTATAGTGGAGAGTAAAACTGTAGAGCTTTGTAATACAATCAAACTCAAATTGTTATCAACTTAGATTGACATATATCTCTTGTTTGATGTAAGCCTAATGATAAACACAAAACAAAAAATATAGTAGATACATAAAAGAGAAATTAATTTGAGCATACAAGTACAGAAAATCATCAAATCACAAAGAAAGAAAACAAGAGAAGAAAGAAACAAAGGAATTACAAAACAGCCAGAAAACAATGAAAAAAATGCAATACATACATACATATCAATAATTACTTTAAATGTAAATGGACTAAATTATCTGATCAAAAGATATTGAGTGCTGAATGGATTAAAAAACAAGACCCATCTATATACTATCTGCAAATGACTCACTTCAGATGTAAGGACACACACAGAGTCAAGTTGAAAGGATGGAAAAAGATATTCTATGCAAATGGAAGCCAAAAGAAAGCTAGGGTAACTATACTTATATCAGACAAAATGGACTTTAAGAAAAAGAATGTGATGAGACAAAGAAGGTCATAACATAATGATAAAGGGGTTGATACAACAAGGTGATATAACCTTTGTAAACATTATGCAATCAACATAGAAGCACTTTATACACAAAGCAAATATTAACAGAAGTAAAGGGAGAAATAGCAATACAATAATAGAGAACTTTAGTACTACACTTTCATCAATGGATATATCAAACAGACAGAAAATTACTAGGGAAACATTGACCATAAATCACATTAGAGCAGATGGACTCAATAAAATATATAGAACATGTCATTCAAAAGCAAGTATATATACATTCTTCTAATGTACATATGAAACATTCTTCAGAATGTATCTTATTTTAGGCCATAAAGAAAGTATTATTAAAGTTAAGAATATTGATATTATATCAAGAATCATGTATGACCACAATTGTATGAAACAAAAAGTAAGTTACAAGAAGAAAACTGAAAACTTCACAAATGAGTGGAGATTAAACAACATGGCACTGAATAACCAGTAGGTCAAGGAAGAAATTTTAATAAAGAAAATATTTTTAAATATTTTGATGCAAATGAAAATGGAAATACAACATATGAAAACTTCTGGGATGCAGCAAGATCAGTTCAAACAAGGAAGTTCAGAGCAATAAATGCCTACATAAATAAACAAGAAACATCTCAAATAAACTATTTTCACACTTATGGAACTTGAAAAAGAAGAATAAATAAACCCAAATTTGGTAAAAAAAAAAAAAAGACAAGAACAGAAATAAATGAAATAGAACTATAAACACAATTGATTGAAATAATGAAATTAAGAGCTGAATTTTTGAAAACATAAAATTAACAAACCTTTGCCTAGACTCACCAAGAAAAGCAGGACAGAGAACTCAAATAAAATCAGAAATAAAACAAGAAGGAGCTTGGGAAGATGGCAGAGGAGGATCCTGAGCTCACCCTGTCCCACATTTACAACTTGATATCATATACATCCAAGTGGAAAAGCTAGAGAGTGATCCAAAGACAGTACAAACTTCACGATTAAATATAGAGAAGAAGTTGCATCTGAAAGTTTAGGAAAGTCAGAAAGGCAGAAGGAGGCTGCCTACAGCAGGGAGGGAGATGAGCACACAGAGAGGGCAGAGAATGGGCCCTCACACTAGTGAAGTCACACAGGGAAGACTAATCCCATAATGTTTGGCTTTAAACATCAGAAGGACTAATTTCCATGAATTTGTAAAACCAGTGGGACTTAAAGCCTGGAGCTTTAAAAGTTAGCTGACTCAGCACTGGGCAAGTCAGGAGGGTTAGTGATAGCTGGGTCACCACCCTTAAAGAGACAGCATCCTGCATGGAGAGGCAACATAAAAATGGCAGTTTACAGAACACAAGGGTGAATGGGAGACAGATCTGTTCATACTGATTTCAGAGTGTGTTGGTGGACTTCTCTGAAAGTGAGGGAGTTGTCAGGTGTCATTTTCCTCCCCCATTCCCTAGCATAAACACAGAAACACCTAAGGGAGGCAAAGCTCCACAGACACTTGCTACCTAACCTGCCAGTAGTGGGCCCTGTCCACAAATTCTCTCAACTACTCACCCACTCTAAGCCTGCTAACCTAGGCTCTGGGCTCAGAGCAGATTTTATTAAAGCCCAGCCACGAGATGAACAACACCTGTTGAGTGCCACACCCATGCCCAACCATGTGGCCCCAGCCACCATTTTGACCCACACCCAGCTTCATGTCTCCAGTTGCCCCAACACACAGCCCTAATATGCCACAACACTTTGGGGAATCCAGGAAAGAACTAATGGTTCAAAGAAAATTTGTTAACACCACTGTCCCACTCCCAAGTTCCTCAGCAGACATGCACCCTCAAAGCAGTTCTGTCTGGATCCCACTAACACCACAGAGAGTAAGCACAGCTAACAAAAGGCAGAGAGTCAGAGCACACAACAGCACTGACAGTAAAAGTGACACAGACACAACAACAGGGCATAAGCAAAGTGCATAAGATACTATCCCAAAATGCCAGGTTCTGGTGAACAGGGGGCACTGCACTGCAGGGGACGACAAGAAATCCTCTTCATAAAGTCACTAATTTGAAGAGCAGGACACGCAGCTGACTTTCTTAAGACAGAGAAACAGAAAGAGAGAGACAGGTGAAAGGAGGGGACACAGAAATTTATCCCAAATGAAGAACAGAAAAAGACCACAGAAAGATATCTAAATGAAACAAATATAAATAGCATGCCTGATAGAGAATTTAAAACAATGATAAGAAGGATACTCAGTAGATTTGAGAAGAGTGGAAGACATGAGTGAGATCCTTAACACAGAGATAATGAATAGCATACCAAAGATAAAGGGCTCAATAAACAAAATGAGAAACATGCTTGATGTAATGAACAGTGGGATGGAAGAAGCAAAGGAATGACTTAGTGACTTAAAGACAGACTAAAGGAAAGTAATCAAGTTGAACAAGAGAAAAAAGGAATAACACAATATGTGAATAGAAATTGGGAACTCAGTAACTCCAACTAATGTAATAACATTTTATTATTGGAATCCCTGAAGAAAAGGAGAGAGGAAAGGGGGTAGAAAATTTATTTGAAGAAATAACAGCTAAAAACTTCCCTAGTATGGGAAAGGACACAGATATCCAGACCCAGGAGGCACAAAGAAGTCCCATCAAAATCAACCAGGCAGATCCACACCAAGACATATTTTAACTTAATTGGAAAACTAGAGTGATGAAGAAAAAAAATCTTAAAAGCAGCAAAATAAAAGATGTCAGCAGCTTACAAGGGAAAACCATAAGGTTAGCAGGATATTTTTGAACAGAAATGTTGCAAGCAGAAGGGAGTAACATTATATGTTCAAAATGCTGAATTGGAAAAACCTGCAGCCTAGAATACTCTATCCAGCAAAGTTATGGTTAAAATACAAGGAGAAATGAAGAGTTTCTCAGACAAAGAAAAAATGAAGGTGTTCAAGACCAGTAAACCAGCTCTGCAAGAAATGTTAAAAGTGACACTTTGCGTGGAAAAGAGAGAACAAAAGTGACAGTATAGAGTTAGGAAACTCAAAAGCAGAAAAAAATGAATATTTCTGTAAAAATCAGTCAAGAAACTCACAACAAGTTTATGAAATATAAAAGCATATACCTAAAATGTGAGGAGGAGAGGAGAAAATAAGGGGTTCACTTAAATGACCATCAACTTAATACAGAGTGGTATATTCAGAAAAGATTATATACAAACCTAATGGTAAACTTATATCAAATTCCACTAATAAATATACAAAGATTAAAGAGAAAAGAATCCAAATATCACTGAAGGAAATCAACAAATCATGTTAGAGAGAAAGACAGGAAAGGATCAGAAAAAATGTTCACAAACAACAACAAAAACCCAAGTAATAAAATGGCAATAAATAAATCTATCAATAATTACCCTAAATGTAAATAGACTAAACACTAAAATCAAAAGGCATAAGTGACTGAAAATATAACAAAAACAAGACCCATCTATATGCTGCCTAAAAGAGACTCATTTTAGATCTAAATACACCTATAAATGAAAAGTGAGAGAATGGAGAAATATCTATCATGCAAATGGATGTGAAAAGAAAGATGGACTAGCAATTCTTATCTAGAAAATAATAGAATATAAAAGAAACACTGTAGCAAGATACAAAAAAAAGGAAATTATATATTCATAAAGGGGAAAATCCAGCAATAGAATAATTGTAAATATTTACAAACCGAATATAAAAGCACACAAATACATAAAACAATTAATAACAAACATAAAGTAACTGATCTATAATAATAAGTTAATAGTAGGACACTTTAACACCACACTTACTTAAATGGACAGATCATTTAGGCATGAAATAAGCAAGGAAACAATGACTATGAATGACACACTGGAATAGATGGATTTAACAGATATATTTAGAACATTCCATCCTAATATAGAATACACATTCTGTTTAAGTGCACACAGAATACTGTCCACACTATATCACACACTAACTCACAAAACAAACCTCATAAAATTCAAGAAGATTGAAATCATATCATGCCTATTTTCTGACCACAACCATATGAAACCAGAAATCAACCACAAGAAAAAATTGGGAAAGACCATAAACACATGGAAATTAAATAGCCTGCTACTAAACAGTGAATGAGTCAAACAGTAAATAAAAGAGGAAACAAAAAGTACATTAAAGCAAATGAAAATGAAAACGCAATGGTCTAAAACCTTTAAGATGTAGCAAAAGTGCTTTTAAAAGGGAAGTTTATAGAAATATAAGACTATCTCAAAAAGAAAGAAGTCTCTCAAATAAAAAAAACCTAACAATGCACATAAAGAAGCTAGACAAAGAACAACAAACATAACTTAAAACCAGGAAAAGGAAAGGAATAATAAAGATTAAAGCAGGGAAAAATGGTGTAGAAACTAAAAACACAATAGAAGAGATCAATGAAACCAGGAGCTCATTCCTTGAAAAAAATCAATAAAATCGATAAATCTCTAACCAGGCTTATCAAGTAAAACAGAGAAAGGACTCAAATAAATAAAAGCAAATGAAAGAGGAGAAATAACAATCAACACAACAGATATGCAAACAATAAGAGAATATTATCAAATATTATACGCCAAAAAATTGGACAACCTACAAGAAATGGATGAATTCCTAGAAATATATAAAATCCCAAAACTGAAACAGGAAGAAAAAGAAACTTCAACAGACCATAAACCAACAATGGAATTGAGTCACTAATCAAAAAACTCCCCACAAAGAAAAGCCAACAATAAGATGGCTTCACTGGTGAAGAAACATTTAAAGAAATTTATTACCTATTCTTCTCAAAGTATTCTAAAAACTAGTAAAGGAAGGAAAACTTCCAAATTCATTCAATGAGGATACCACTAAACTGATACCAAAATCAGATAAAGACAACACTGAAAAAGAAAACTACAGGCTAATATCCCTGATGAAGATAGATGCAAAAATTCTCAACAAAGTACTAGCTTACAAAGTCAAATAATATATTAAACAAATCATTCACCAAAATCATGTGGGATTAGTTCCTGTGTTGCAACGGTAGTGCAATATTTGCAAATCAGTCCACATGATACATCACATCAATAGGAGAAAGGATAAGAACTATATGATCATTTCAATAGACTCAGAAAAAACATTTGACACAGAACAACATCCATTCTTGATAAAAAAAAAAAAACCTCAACAAGGTAAGTTTAGAGAGAACATACCTCAACATCGCAAAACCATATATATAAAAACACAGTTAATATCATCCTTAATAGGGAAAAACTGAGACCTTTTCACCTAAGGTCGGGAAAAACACAAGAATGTCTACTCTCACCACTTATATTGAGCACAGTACTGGAAGTCCAAGCCACAGCAATCAGACAACAAAAAGAAATAAATGGCACACAAATTGGAAAGTAAGAAGAAAAACTCATTAGTTGCAGATGGAATGGTAAAATATATAGAAAACTTGAAAGACTCCACCAAAAAACTGCTAGAAGGGATAAACAAACTCAGAAAAGTCACCGGATAGAAAAACAATGTACACAAATTTGTTCCATTATTATATACCCATAATGAAGCAGCAGAAAGAGAAATAAAGAAAACAATCCCATTTAAAATTGCACCCAAAATAATAAGATACCTAGGAATAAACTTCACAAAAGAAATAAAACAATTTTACCCAGAACATTTTAAAACACTGATGAAAGAACTTGAAGAAGACACAAAGCAATGAAAAGACATACCATGCTTTTGTATTAGAAGAACAAATATTGGTAAAATGCTTATACTACCCAAAGAATATACACATTTAATGCAATCCTTATCAAAATACCAACAGCTTTTTTCACAGAACTAGAACAGATAATCCTAAAATATTTATGGAAATACAAAAGACCCCAAATAGCCAGAGCAATCTTTAAAAAGAAAAGCAAAGCTGAAGGCATCACAATTCACTACATCAAGTGATATTAGAAAGACATATTAATACAAAAAAAATGTACTGGCACAAAAATAGACATACAGATCAATAGAAGAGAAGAGAAAATCCAAAAATAAACCCACAGTTATAAGGTCCAATTAATCTACAACAAAGCAGGAAAGAAAATGGAAAAGGAAAAAAGACATTCTCTTGAAAGAATGTGCTGGAAAAACTGGACAGCAGCATATAAAAGAATGAAACTGGGCCACATTTTACAACATACACAAAACAAATTCAAATGGATGAAAGACCTAAATGTGATACCTGATAACATAAAAATCCTAGAAGAGAACAAAGGCAATAACTTATTTGACATAAGCCATAGCAATTTTTTTCTACCTATGTCTTCCCCGGCAACAGAAACAAAATCAAATATACGCAACCAATAAATCATTGAACACTACATCAAAAACTAATGATGTACTGTATGCTGGCTAATTGAACATAAAAAAAGTAAACTATTTGGGCTATATCAAGATAAAAAATTCTGGAAAGCAAAGGAAACAGTCAAAAAACTAAAAGGCAAAGCCTATGAAATAGGAGAAGATACTTGTAAATGATATAACTGAAAAAGGGTTACTATCACAAATATATAAAGAATTAATAAAATTCAACACCCCCCAATATAATCCAATTAAAAAATTGGTAAAGGGCCTTCAGAGCAAGATGGCGGAGGAGTAGGAGACCTAAATATCGTCTGGTCCCAGGAATTCAGCTAGATAGGTATCAAACCATTTGGAACACCTACGAACTCAACAGGAGATCGAAGAAAAGAATAGCAGCAACTCTATGAAAGAAAAGTGACCACTTTCTGGAAGGTATGACATGCGGAGAGGTGAATCTGAGGCGATATATGGGAAGATAGACGACGCGGGGAGGGAACTTCCATCAGCCATTCCCGGAAAGTGATAGAGCAGGGGAGCACAAAATCGGAACTTTTAGAAATCGGCTCTGCTGGGCG
Organism: Callorhinus ursinus; assembly: GCF_003265705.2. Classification (NCBI taxonomy): domain Eukaryota; kingdom Metazoa; phylum Chordata; class Mammalia; order Carnivora; family Otariidae; genus Callorhinus; species Callorhinus ursinus. Next base: position 4,289,880 of record NW_027397102.1, on the reverse strand, counting down.
CCTGGGTGGCTCAGTTGGTTAAGCGACTGCCTTCGGCTCAGGTCACGATCCTGGAGTCCCAGGATCGAGTCCCGCATCGGGCTCCCTGCTCAGCGGGGAGTCTGCTTCTCCCTCTGACCTTCTTCCCTCTCATGCTCTCTCTCTACCATTCTCTCTCTCTCAATAAATAAATAAAAATCTTAAAAAAAAAAAAGAAATCGGCTCTGCTGAGGGATGTCACTCCAGTGGCTAAGCAGGGGGTGGAACACTCGCTGGGACAGTGTGGTCTCAGGACCCTCAGGGTCACAGAAAGTCCAGGGGTGCCTGAGTGCGGCAGAGCTCCCAGGTATCAGAGCAGGGAAGCCAGCACCAAAGACGGAGCCGAGGAGTGGGCTTTCAGCTCGGGATTCCATAAACTGTGATCCTCGGCACAGTCGGGCCACTGCGCTTCCAGCAGGAACCCAACAAGCGGAAGACCCAGGAAGACTCCCTTTCCTTCCCCAGGAGAAGTGATGGGGGATCACCCCACAGGAATCAGCTGGGTTTGGAGACTCCAAACAGGGTTGAGTGCCAGAGATAGAAACGCTCAGTCACAGGCTGGCTGAGTACAGACTGCAGCCAGATACCGGGGAGATGGAAGTGATTGACTGCTTTTATCTGGGAGTGCACTGAGGGCTGGGGCCTTGAGTTGTTGCCTTCTCTGGAGCGGAGATTGGGAGGCTGCCATTTTCACTCTCCTCCTCCAAAGCTGTACAGAAAGCTGGCAGGGAACAAAAGCTACCAAGACCAAACCCTAGCAGATTACTTAGCATGGCCTCCAGCAAGAGTGGGGCAATTTCACCTCAGGCAAGACATTTCAGAACCACAGCAACAGGCCCCTCCCCCAGAAGATCAGCAAGAACAGCCAGCCAAGACCAAGTTTACCAATCAATGAGAAATGCAGTACTCCAGCACTAGCGGAATACAGCACATAGAATTCATGGCTTTTTTCCCCCTGATTCATTAGTTTTCCAAAGTTAATTTTTGAAATTTTCTTTTTTTCTTTGTGCTATTTTTTTAAATTTTTCTTTTTCCTTTTTTAAAACAATATGTTATCAGTTGCTTTTTTAAAAAATCCTTTTTTATTTTTCATTTTTAGAGTTATATTCTATCCCTTCATTGTAGTTAACCTTATTTTTAGTATATATATAAGTTGTTCCCACTTTAAAATTTTGGGATACAATTTCTTCTAGCAGACCAAAATATACTTAAATCTCTAGTGTATGGCTTTCTTCTAGTCTCCTGCCTGATCACATTTTCTCCCCTTTTTTTTTTTAAATTTCTCTTCTTTCTTTTTTCAACCATCTTCTTATCAATTCCTTTTAAAATATCTTTTATAATTTTCATCTTTAGAGTCATATTCCGTCACTTCATCATATTTACGCTTATTTTTGTACATATATAAGTTTTTCTTTCTTTAAACTTTTGGGAGGCAGTTTCTTCTAACAGACCAAAATACACCCAAAATCTAGTGTGTGGCACTGATCTATTCATCAGCCTGATTATATTTCATCATATTCTTTTTTTTCTATTTTTTTTCCTTTCTTTCCCTTTCTTTTCCCCCACTTTCAGGTCTCTTCTGATTTGTTTAGTGTATATTTTTCTGTGATCATTGTAACACTGTTAGCATTTTGTTCTCTCATTCATCTGTTCTCCTCTGGACAAAATGACAAGATGGAAAAGCTCACTTCAAAAAAAAAGAACAAGAGGCAGTACTGACTACTGAGGACTTAATCAATATGGACATTAGTGAGATGTTGGAAATAGAGTTCAAAATGAAGATTATAAAGACACTACCTGGGCTTGAAAAAAGCATGGAATATACTAGAGAAACGCTTTCTGCCGAAATAAAAGAACTAAAATCTAACCAGGTCAAAATATAAAGGCTATTAATGAGGTGCAATAAAAAATGGAGGTTCTAACTGCGAGGATAAATGAGGCAGAAGAGAGAATTATTGATATGGAAGACCAGATGATGGAGAAAAAAGAAGCTGAGAAAAAGAGAGATAAGCAGCTACTGGATCATGAGGGCAGAATTTGAGAGATAAGTGATGCCATAAGACGAAATAATATTAAAATAATTGGGATCCCAGAAGAAGAAGAAAGAGAGAGGGGCAGAAGGTATCTTGGAACAAATTATAGCAGAGAAGGTTCCTGATTTGGGGAAGGAAACAGGCATCAAAATCCAGGAAGCACAGAGAACCCCTCTCAAAATCAATAAAAATAGGTCAACACCCCAACATCTAATAATAAAACTTACGAGTCTCAGAGACAAAGAGAAAATCCTGAAAGCAGTTTGGGATAAGAGGTCTGTAACCTACAATGGAAGAAACATTAGACTGGCAACAGACCTATCCACAGATACCTGGCAGGCCAGAAAGGATTGACATGATATATTCAGAGAACTAAACGAGAAAAACATTCAGCCAAGAACACTATATCCAGCCAGGCTGTCATTGAAAATAGAAGGAGAAATAAAAATGTTCCAGGACAAACAAAAACTAAAAGAATTTGCAAACATAAAACCAGCCCTACAAGAAATATTGAAAGGGGGCCTCTAAGCAAAGAGAGAGCCTAAAAGTAATATAGAGCAGAAAGGAACAGAGACAATTTACAATAGCAGTCACCTTATAGGCAATACAATGGCACAAAATTCATATCTTTCCATAGTTACTTTGAATGTAAATGGGCTAAAGGCCCCAATCAAAAGACACAGGGTATCAGATTGGATAAAAAAAAAAAACCAAGACCTATCGATATGCTGTCTGCAAGAGACTCATTTTAGACACCCCAAGATTGAAAGTGAGGGGGTGGAAAACCATTTACCATGCGAATGGACATCAAAAGAATCTTGGGTGAAAATCCTTATACCAGACAAGTTGGATTTTAAACCAAAGAATATAAGAGATGAGGAAGGACACTATATCGTACTTAAAGGGCCCATCTAACAAGAAGATTTAACAACTGTAAATATCTATGCCCCTAACATAAGAGCAGCCAATTATATAAGCCAATTAATAACAAAATCAAAGAAACACATCAACAACAATAAAATAATAGTAGGGAACTTTAACAACCCCTTCACTGAAATGGACAGATCATGAGGCAAAAGATCAAGGAAATAAAGACTTTAAATGACACACGACCAAATGGAATTCAAAGATATATTCAGAACATTCCATCCCAAAGTAACAGAATAAACATTGTTCTTCAGTGCCTATGGAACATTCTCCAGAGTAGATCACATCATAGGTCACAAATCAGGTCTCAAACAGTACCAAAAGTTTGACATCATTCCCTTCATATTTTCGGACCACAAGGCTTTGAAACTAGAACTCAATCACAAGAGGAAAGTCGGAGAGAAGTCAAATACATGGAGGCTAAAGAGCATCCTACTAAAGAATGAATGGGTCAACCAGGAAATTAAACGAGAATTTTAAAAATTCATGGAAACAAAAGAAAATGAAAACACAGCTGTTCAAAATCTTTGGGAATGCAGCTAAGGTGCATTCCTAAGAAGAAAGTTATAGCAATACAAGCCTTTCTCAAGAAACAAGAAAGGTCTCAAATACATAACTTAACCTTACACCTAAAGGAGCTAGAGAAAGAACAGCAAATAAAGCCTAAACCCAGCAGGAAAAGAGAAATATTAAAGATCAGAACAGAAATCAATGGAATAGAAACCAAAAGAACAGTAGAACAGATCAACGAAACTAGGAGCTGGTTCTTTGAAAGAATTAATAAGATTGATAAACCCCTGGCCAGACTTATCAAAAAAAAAAAGAGAGAAAGGACCCAAATCAATAAAATCATGAATGAAAGAGGAGAGATCACAACCAACCCAAAGAAATACAAACAATTATAAGAACATATTATGAGCAATTATATGCCAGCAAATTAGATAATCTGGAAGAAATGGATGCATTCCTAGAGATGTATCAACTTACAAAACTGAACCAGGAAGAAATAGAAAACCTGAACACACCCATAAGAAGAAAGGAAATTGAAGCAGTAATGAAAAATCTCCCAACAAACAGGATCCCAGGGCCAGATGTCTTCCCAGGGGAATTCTACCAAACATTTAAAGAGGAATTAATACCTATTCTTCTGAAACTGTTCCAAAAAAGAGAAATGGAAGGAAAACTTCCATACTTGTTTTATGAAGCCAGCATTACCTTGATCCCAAAATCAGACAAAGACCCCATCAAAAAGGAGAAATACAGACCAATTTCCCCAATGAATATGGATGCAAAAATTCTCACCAAAATACTAACCAATAGGATGCAACAGTACATTAAAAAAGTTACTCACAATGACCAAGTGGGATTTATTCCTGGCTGCAAGGTTGGTTTAACATCCGCAAATCAATCAATGTGATACAATACATTAATAAAAGAATGAACAAGAAACATATGATCCTCTCAATTGAGGCAGAAAAAGCATTGACAAAGTACAGCATTGTTTCTTGATTAAAACTCTTCAGAGTGTAGGGATAGAGGGTACAGACCTCAATATCATAAAAGCCATCTATGGAAAACACACAGCAAATATTATTTTCAATGGGGAAAAATGGAGAGCTTCCCCCCTAATGTCAGGAATACGGCAGGGATCTCCACTACCACCAATGGTATTCAACATAGCACTAGAAGTCCTAGCCTCAGCAATCAGACAACAAAAAGAAATAAAAGGCATCCAAATTGGCAAAGAAGAAGTCAAAATTCTCACTCTTTGCAGATGATATGATACTTTATGTGGAAAACCCAAAAGACTCCACCCCAAAACTGCTAGAACTCATACAGGAATTCAGTAAAGTGGCAGGATATAAAATCAGTGCACAGAAATGAGGTGCATTTCTATACACCAACACCAAGACAGAAGAAAGAGAAATTAAGGAGTCGATCCCATTTACAACTGCACCCAAAACCATAAGATACCTAGGAATAAATCTAACCAATGAGGCAAAGAATCTGTATTCAGAAAACTATAAAATACTCCTGAAAGAAATTGAGGAAGACACAAAGAAATGGAAAAACGTTCCATGCTCATGGATTGGAAGAACAAATATTGTGAAGATGTCAATGCTATGTAGAGCTATCTACATATTGAATGCAATCCCTATCAAAATACCATCCACTTTTTTTCAAAGAAATGGAACAAAAAATCCTAACGTTTTTATGGAAACAGAAAGGACCTCAAATAGCCAGAGGAATGCTGAAAAAGCAAAGCAAAGCCGGTAGCATCACAATTCCGGACTTCCAGCTCTATTACAAAGCTGTCATCATCAAGACAGCATGGTACTGGCACAAAAACAGACACATAGATCAATGGAACAGAATAGAGAGCCCAGAAATCGACCCTCAACTCTATGGTCAACTAATCTTCGACAAAGCAGGAAAGAATGTCCAATGGAAAAAAGGCAGTCTCTTCAACAAATGGTGTTGGGAAAATTGGATGGCCACATGCAGTAGAATGAAACTGGACCATTTCCTTATAGCACACACAAAAATCTACTCAAAATGGATGAATGACCTAAATGTGAGGCAGGACTCCATCAAAATCGTAGAGGAGAACACAAGCAGCAACCTCTTGACCTCAGCTGCAGCAACTTCTTTCTAGAAACATCACCAAAGGCAAGGGAAGCAAGGGCAAACTGAATTATTTGGTCTTCATCCAGATAAAAAGCTTTTGCACAGCAAAGGAAACAGTCAACAAAACCAAAAGACACCCGAAAGAATGGGAGAAGGTATTTGCAATATCAGATAAAGGGCTAATATCCAAGATCTATAAAAAACTTCTCAAACTCAACACCCAGACAACAAATAAAAGGCATCCAAATTGGCAAATCAAGAAATAAGCAGAAGATATGAACAGACATTTTTCCGAGGAGACATCCAAATTTCTTGGCAATCAAGAAATAAGCAGAAGACATGAACAGACATTTTTCCGAGGAGACATCCAAATGGCCAACAAACACATGAAAAAGTGTTCAACATAGCTCGGCATCAGGGAAATCCAAATCAAAACCTCAATGAGATACCACCTCACACCAGTCAGAATGGCTAAAATTAACAAGTCAGGAAATGACAGATGTTGGCAAGGATGCAGAGAAAGGGGAACCCTCCTACACTGTTGGTGGGAATGCAAGCTGGTGCAGCCACTCTGGAAAACAGTATGGATGTTCCTCAAGAAGATTAAAATAGAGCTATCGTATGACCCAGAAATTGCACTACTGGGCATTTACCCCAAAGATACAAATGTAGGGATCCGAAGTGGTATGTGCACCCCAATGTTTATAGTAGCAATGTCCAAAATAGCCAAACTATGGAAGGAGCCAAGATATCCATCAACAGATGAATGCATAAAGAAGATGTGATATATATATATATATATATGTATATATATATATATATATATATAATGGAATATTATTTAGCCATCAAAGAAACTGAAATCTTGTCATTTGCAATGACGTGGATGGGACTAGAGGGTATTATGCTATGCAAAATAAGTCAATCAGAAAAAGACATGTATCATATGATCTCACTGATATGAGGAATTCTTTTTTTTAAATACTTTGTTTTTCTTTTTTTATAAAGATTTTATTTATTTATTCATGAGTGACAGAGGGGGAGAGAGAGAGAGAGAGAGAGAAACAAAGGGAGAAGCAGTCTCCCAAGGAGCAGGGAGCACAATGCGGGACTCGATCCCAGGACCCTGGGATCATGACCTGAGCTGAAGGCAGACGCTTAACCATCTGAGCCACCCAGGCGCCCCGATATGAGGAATTCTTAATCTCAGGAAACAAACTGAGGGTTGCTGGAGTGGTGGGAGTTGGGAGGGATGGGGTGGCTGGGTGACAGACATTGGTGAGGGTATGTGTTATGGTGAGTGCTGTGAATAGTGTAAGACTGATGAATCACAGACTTGTACTTCTGAAATAAATAATATATTATATGTTTTTAAAAAAGATGGTAGGAAGGGAAATAGGAAAGGGGGCAAATCGGAGGAGGAGGTAAACCATGAGTGACTATGGACTTTGAGAAACAAACTGAGGGTTCTAGAAGGGAGGGGGATGGGAGGATGGGTTAGCCTGGTGATGGGTATTAAAGAGGGCAAGTATTGAATGGAGCACTGGGTGTTATACATAAACAATGAATCATGGAACAGTACATCAAAAACTCCTGATGTAATGTATGGTGATTAACATAACATAATAAAATAAAATTTTAAAAACACGGATTGTTAATACAGAAAAAAAGGGTAGAAGTACAAAAAAATGGCAGAAGACATGAACAAACATTTCTCCAAAGGAGTTATAGAAATGATGGCCAATAGGCTCATGAAAAATTGACCATCATCACTTATCATCAGGGAAATGCAAAGCACAGCTACAACGGGATATTACATTACACCTGTCAGAATGGGTAAAATCAACAGCACAAGACAACAAATGCTGACAAGGATGTGGCAAAAAAAGAACACTCATGCACTGTTGGTAGGGATGCAAACTGGGGCAGGCACTCTGAAAAACAGTATAAAGGTTCCTCAAAAAGTTAAAAATAGTACCAGAATATGATCCAGCAATGACACTACTGGGTATTTACCCAAAGAATACAAGAACACTAATTCAAAGGGATACATCCACCCCCATGTCGATAGCAGCATTACTTACAAAGCCAAGATATTTAAGTAGCACAAGTATCCATTGATTTATGAATGGATAAAGAGTAGGCATATATATACAATGGAATAAAATTCAGCTATAAAAAGAGTGAAATCTTGCCATTTCCAATGATATGGATGAAACTGTTGGGTAGAATAGTTAGAAAAATAAGTCAGTCAGAGAAAGACAAATAACATATATTTTGACCCAAATGTAGTATTTAAGAAACAATGTAAACAAGCAAAGTGAAAAAATAAGAGAGGGAGACAGAGAAAGAAATCAAGAAACAGACTCCTAATTATGGAGAACAAACTCATGGTTACCAGAGGGGAGGGTGGTGGGGGATGGGTTAAAACAGGTGATTCGGATTAAAGAGTACACTTCTCATGATGATCACAGGTTGTTGTAAGTCTTGAATCATTTTGTTGTACATCTGGAACAAATATAACAGTGTATATTAACAAAGTGGTATTAAAAACTTGAAAAAAAAGTAGGAGACATTAAAAGTGTTACCACAGAAATACAAAGGAGCATAAAGAATATCATGAACAATTATACACTGAAAAACTGTATAACCTAGAAGAAATGGATAAATCCTTACATTTAACTCATGAAGACTAAACAATAAATAAATAGAAAATCTGAACACATTACTAATATGGACAATAAATTGCAATCAAAAACATCCCAACAAATGAAATTCCAGAACCAGATGGTTTCAGTGATAACTTCTATCAAACATTTAAAGAATGATTAATACCAATCTTTCTCAAACTCTTCCTAAAATGGAAGAAGGGGGAATATTTCCAAACACATTTTATTATATCAGCATTACCTTGATACTATAACAAGCACCTACTGAAGCTCCAAGCCCAAGATAGTATAGAACCTCTTTTAATACAGCCATTATCCTCAGGAGCAGGACTGTAACATACTCTCCTCACAATCACACACACACACACACACACACACACACACACACACACACACACAAAACCAAAACAAAACCAAAACAGAATAAAAAAAACAATGACATAGACAAAATGAAAATACAGATGAATTCACCACAAGAGATTAGGAAGAAGTGACTGCCAGAAATTTAATTAAAAATGATATAAATAAGATGTCTGGACCAGAATTTAAAACAACAATCATAAGGATACTGGTGAGGCTTGAGAAAAACAGAACATACTAGACAATCACTTACTGCAAAGATAAACGAACTAAAAACTAGTCAGGCAGAAATAAAAAATTATGTAACATAGATGGAAAACCTACTGGATGTAATGACAATGAGGATGGACAATGCAGAAAAATGAGTCAGTGATATAGAAGATGAAATTATGGAAAAGAATGAAGATGAAAAGAAAAGGGAAAGAAAAGTATTGGATCACGAATGTAGATATAGAAAACAGAGAGATCCCATAAAATATAACATTTGTATCACAGAAGTTTGAGGAAAAGAAGAGAGGGAAAGGGGGGCAGATGGTTTGAGAAAATTATAGCTGAAAACATCCCTAATCTTTTTTCTTTTTTTTTTTAAATTCAATTAACCAACTTATAGTACATCATTAGTTTCAGATATAGTGTTCAAAAACTTACCAGTTTTGGGACGCCTGGGTGGCTCAGTCAGTTAGGTATCCAAATCTTGATGTCAGTTCCGGTCATTATCCCGGGGTCCTGGGATCAAGTCCCGCATTGGGCTCCCTGCTTGGCGGGGAGTCTGCTTCTTCCCCTCCTTCCCACTTGTGCTCTCTCTCGCTGTCTCTGTCTCTCTCAAATAAATAAGTAAAATATTGAAAAAAAAAAACAAAAATACTTACCAGTTTTGTATAACACCCAGTGCTCATCACATCACGTGCCCTCCTTAATGCCCATCATCCAATTACCCCATCCTCCCACCTAACTCCCCTCCAGCGATCCTGTTTGTTTCCTATAGTAAATATTCTCTCATGGTTTGTGTCTTTCTCTGATATCTTCCCATTCTGTTTTCCTTCCTTTCCCCTATGGTCTTCTGCCATGTTTCTTGTATTCCACATATGAGTGAAAACATGTAATAATTGTCTTTCTCTGATTGAATTATTTCTCTTAGCATAATACCCTCCAGCTCCACCTACATTGATGTAAATTGTAAGTATTCATTCCTTCTGATTTCTGAGTAATATTCCATTGTGTATATATATATATATATATACCACATCTTCTTTATCCATTCATCTGTTGATGGACATCTAGGCTCTTTCCACAGTTTGGCTATTGTAAACATTGCTGCTATGAACATTGGGATGCAGGTGCCCCTTCAGATCACTACATTTGTATCTTTAGGGTAAAAACCTAGTAGTGCAATCGCTGGGTCGTAGGGTAGCTCTATTTTTAACTTCTTGAGGAACCTCCCTACTGTTTTCCAGAGTGGCTGTACCAGATTCCATTCCCAACAACAGTGTAAGAGGGTTCCCCTTTCTCCACATCGTCACCAACATTTGTTGTTCTCTGTTTTGTTAATTTTAGCCATTCACTGGTTTGAGTTGGTATCTCATTGTGGTTTTGATTTGTATTTCCCTGATGTCAAGTGATGTGGAGCATTTTTTCATTTGTCTGTTGGTCATTTCTGTATCTTCTTTAGAGAAATGTCTGTCCATGTCTCCTGCCCATTTCTTGACTGAATTGTTTATTTTTTGGGTGTTGATTTTGAGAAGTTCTTTATAGATCTTGGATACTAGTCCTTTATTTGATATGTCATTTGCAAATATCTTCTCCCATTCTGTAGGATAAATTTTAGTTTGGTTGACTGTTTCCTTTGCTGTGCAGAACCTTTTTATCTTGATGAAGTCTCAAAAGTTCATTTTTTTGCTATTGTTTCCCATACCTCCAGAGAGTTGTCTAGTAACAAGTTGCTCTGGCCAAGGTCGAAGGGGTTGCTGCCTTTGTTCTCCTCATAGATATTGATGAATTCCTATCTTCTATTTAGGTTTTTCATCCCTTTGAGTTTATTTTTGTGTATTGTGTAAAAAAATGGTCCAGTTTCAATTCTTCTACATGCAGCTGTCCAATTTTCCCAGCACCATTTATTGAAGAAACTGTCCTTTCTCCACTGGATATTCTTCCCTGCTTTGTCGAAGATTAGTTGACCATAGAGTTGAGGGTCCATTTCTGGGTTATTTATTCTGTTCCATTGATCCATGTGTCTGTTTTTGTGCCAGTGCCATACTGTCTTTGTATGTACTATGTAGCTTGGTAATATACCTTGAAGTCTAGCATCGTGATGCCACCAGCTTTGGTTTTATTTTTAAACATTCCACTGGTTATTCAGCATCTTTTCTGGTTCCATGCAATTTTAGGATTATTTGATACAACTCCATGAAAAATTTTGATGGTATTTTGACAGGGATGGCATTGAATGTGTAGATTGCTCTAAGTAGCATAGACATTTTAACAGTATTTATTCTTCCAGTCCATGAAGATGGAATGTTTTTCCATTTTTTTTGTGTCTTCCTCAATTTCTTTCATAAGTGTTCTATAGTTTTTGGAGTGCAGTTCCTTTACCTCTTTGGTTAGGTTTGTTCCTAAGTATCTTGTGGTTTTTGGTCTCTTTCTTCTGTCTCATAAAACATACCTAATCTAAGGAAGGAAACATATATCAAAATTCAAGAGGCAGAGAAAACTGTCATCAAATTCAACAACAGCCAGCCATCACCAAGACATATAATAGTCAAATTCACAAAATACACAAAGAAGAAAAGAATCCTGAAAGAAACAAGGGGAGAAAAAGCCCCTAACTTATGAGGGAAAAAAATGAGATTCGCAACAGATCTAACCACAGAAAGTTAGTGGGCTACAAGAAAGTGGCATGATATTTTCAACATGCTGATTGTGAAAAACATGCATCCAATAATACTTTATACAGCACTGCTGTCATTCAGAATAGCAGGAGAGATAAAGAGTGTCCCAGACAAACAAAAACTAAAGGAGTCTGAGCCTACTAAACCCGTCCTGCAAGAAATATTAAAGGTGATGATTTTTATAGGAAATAAAACCAAGAAGAACCAAAGACTAGAAAGGAATAGGCATCATCACTAGAAACACCAAAATTACAGGTAACACAATGACACTAAATTCATATCTATCAAAAATCACTCTGGATGTAAATGAACAAAATGTTCCAATAAAAAGACATAGGGTATTAAAATGTATAAAAAATGAGACCTATCCATATACTTCCCACAAGAGACTCATTTTAGACCTCAAGACACCTGCAGATTGAAAGTGAGGGGATGGAGAACAATCTATCACGCTAATGGACTTCAAAAGAAAGCCAAAGTAACCATACTTATATCAGACAAACTAGATTTTAAACTAAAGAAGGAAACAAGAGAAGAAAAAAGACATGATTTCATAATTAAGGGGTCTATCCATTAAGAAGATCTAACAATTGTAAATATTAATGCTCCCAACTTGGGAGCACACCAATATATAAATCAATTAATAACAAACATACAGAAACTCATTGATAATAATACGATAATAGTAGAGAAGTTTAACACTCCACTTACAACAATGGACTGACCATCAAAGCAGAAAATCAGTAAGGAAACAATGGCTTTGAATGACACACTGGACCAGATGGACTTAACAGATATATTCAGAACATTTCTTCCTAAAGCAGGAGAAAACACATTCTCTTTGAGTGCACTTGGAACATTCTTCAGAATAATTATATATTGAGTCCCAAATCAGCCCTCAGCTAGTACAAAAAGATCGAGATCATAGCATGCATGTTTTTAGACCACAATGCTATGAAAGTTGAAGTCAACCATAAGAAAAACTTTGGAACCACCACAAATACAAGGGGTTAAAGAAAATCCTACTAAAGGATGAATGGGTAAACCACAAAATTAATGATGAAATGAAAACATACATGGAAGTGAATGAAGGTTAAAATACGACAGTCAAAAACCTTTGGGATGAGGGGAGGGGGATGGGGGAATGGGTTAGCCTGGAGATGGGTATTAGAGGGTACGTACTGCATGGAGCAATGGGTGTTATACACAAACAATGAATCATGGAACACTACATCAAAAACTAATGATGTAATGTATGGTGATTAACATAACATAACAAAATAACTACTACCTGGAATACAAAGATTAAAAAAAATAAACCTTTGGGATATAGCAAAGGTGATCCTAAGAGGGAAGTATAGAGCAATACAAGCCTACTTCAAGAAGCAAGAAAAATCTGAAACATTCAACCTAACCTTACACCTAAAGCAACTAAATAAAGAACAACAAATGAAGCCTACAGCCAGCAGAAGGGAAATAATAAACATTAGAGCAAAAATATACAATATAGAAACAAACAAACAAAAAACTGTAGAACAGATCAATGAAACTAAGAGCTGGTTCTCTGAAAGAATCAATAAAATTGATAAACACCTAGCCAGACCTATCAAAAAAAAAAAAAAGAGAGAGAGAGAGAAAGGGGTGCCAGGGTGGCTCACTCGGTTAAGCATCTAGCTCGTGATTTCAGTTCATGTCACAATCTCATGATCATGAGATCATACCCCACGTCTGGCTCTGCACTCAGCAGGGTGTCTGCTTGAGAATCTTTCCCACTGCCCCTCCCCCAGCTTATACTCTCTCTCTCTTCCCCCTAAATAAATAAATAAATAAATCTAAAAAAAGAGAAATGACCCAAATAAATAAAAAGTTGAATGAAAGATGAAAGATCACAACCAACAGAAATACAAACAATCATAATATTATGAAAATTGTATGACAAAAAACTGGACAATCTGGAAGAAATGGACAAATTCCTAGGAACAAACTACCAAAACTGAAACAAGGAGAAATAGAAAGTTTGAACAGACCCATAATGAGGAAAGAAATGGAATCAGTAATCAAAAATCTCCCAAGGGGGCACCTGGGTGGCTCAGTTGGTTAAGCGACTGCCTTCGGCTCAGGTCATGATCCTGGAGTCCCGGGATCGAGTCCCACATCAGGCTCCCTGCTCAGCGGGGAGTCTGCTTCTCCCTCTGACCTTCTTCCCTCTCATGCTCTCTGTCTCTCATTCTCTCTTTCTCAAATAAATAAATAAAATCTTTAAAAAAAAAAATCTCCCAAGAAACAAAAGTCTAGGGCCAGATGACTTTACAAGGGAATTCTACCAGATATTTAAAGAAGAATTAATTGCTATTCTTCTCAAAATGTTCCAAAAAAAATAGAAATGGAAGGAACACTTCCAAACTCAGTCCATGAGGTGAGCATTACCTTGATTCCAAAACCAGAAAAAGACCCTAATGAAAAGAATTATAGGCCAATATCCCTGATGAACATTGATGCAAAAATTCTCAACAAGCTACTAACAAATTGAATCCAATAGTACATTAAAAGGATTATTCACAAAAGCAATATTATTCACCACTATCAAATGGGATTTATTCCTGGGCTGCAGAGGTATTTCAATATTCACAAATCAATAAATACGATACACCACTTTAACAAAGAAAGGATAAGAACCATATGATCCTCTCAATAGATGCAGAAAAAGCATTTGGAAAAATACAGCATCCATTCTTGATTAAAAAAAAATCCTCAACAAAGTAGGTATGGATGGAACATACCTCAACATCATAAAGGCCATATATGAAAGACCCACAGCTAATATCATCCTCAATTGGAAGAGATGAGGGCTTTTCCTTTACTGTCAGGACCAAGACAGAGAGGTCCACTCTCACCATAACTATTTAACATAGGACTGGAAGTGTTAGTCTCAGCAATCAGACAACAAAAAGAAATAAAAGTCATCCATATCAACAAGGAAGAAGTAAAATTCACTATGTGCAGACAACATAACACTTTATGTAGAAAACCCGAAAGATTCGAACAAAAAATTGCTAGAATTAATACATGAATTCAGGAAAGTTGCAGCATATAAAATCAACGTCCAGAAAAATATTGCATTGCTATAAACTAATAATGAAGCAGCAGAAAAATAAATCAAGGAATCGATTGCATTTAAAATTGCACCAAAAAAGATAAGATACCTAGGAATAAAACTAACCGAAGAGGTAAAAGATCTGTACTCTGAAAACTATAGGACACTTACCAAAAAAATTGAAGAGGACATGAGGAAATGGGAAAATATTCCATGCTCATGCATGGGAGGAACATTGTTAAAATGTCTATACTACCCAAAGCAATCTACATATTTAAAGCAATCCCAATCAAAATACCACCAGCATTTTTCAGAGAGAGCAAAGAATCCTCAAATTTTTATGGAACCAAAAAAGATCCTAAAGAGCCAAAACAATCATGAAAAAGCAAAGCAAACCTGGAGACATCACAATTCTAGACATCAAGCTAAATTACAAAGCTGTAGTCATAAGACAGTTTTGTACTGGCACAAAAACAGACACATAGATCAATGGAACAGATTAGAAAGCCCAGAAATGGACCCACAACTCTATGCTCAACTAATTTTCGGCAAAGTAAGAAAGAATATCTTATGGAAAAAAGACATTCTCTTCAACAAAGTGTCTTGGGAAAATTGGACAGCTAAATGCAGAAGAATGAAAGTGGACCACTTTCTTACACAATACACAAAAATAAATTCAAAATGGATGAAAGACCTAAATATTAGACAAGAAACTATCAAAATCCTAGAGGAGAACACAGGCCACAACATCTTCAACCTTGGCCAGAACAACTTCTTACTAGACACGTCTCAGGAGACAAGAGAAACAAAAGCAAAAATGAAATATTAGGACTTCATCAAGATAAAAACTTTTGCATAGTAATGCAAACAGTCTACAAATCTAAAAGGTATCTTACAGAATGGAAGAAGACATTTGCAAATGACGTATCTGATAAAGGGTTAGGATCCAAAATCTAAAAAGAACTCATGAATAGACATTTTTCTGAGGACACCCAGATGGCTAACAGACACACGAGAAGATGCCCCGCATCACTCATCATCAAGGAAATACAAATCAAAACCACAATAAGATACCACCTCACACCTGTCAGAATGACTAAAATAACACAGGAAACAACAGATGTTGGTGAGGATGCAGAGAAAGGGGAACCCTTTTAAAATGTTGGGAATGAAAACTGGGGCAGTCACTCTAGAAAACAGTATGGAGGTCCCTCAAAAAGTTGAAAATAGAACCACCCTATGACCCAACAATCACACTCCTAGGCATTTACCCAGAGGACACAAAAATACAGATTGGAATGGGTACATGCCCTCTCATGTTCATAGCATCATTATCAACAATAGCTAATCTATGGAAAGAGCCCAAATGTCCATTGACTAATGAATGGATAAAGAAGATATGTTATGCATATACAATGGAATATTATTCAGCCATCAAAGATAATGTAATCTTTCCATTTGGAATGATGTAGATCTAACTAAAGTATATTATGCTAGGGAAAATAGGTCAGAGAAAGACAAGTACCATATGATTTCACTAACATGTGGAATTAAAAAACAAAACAGATGAACATATGGGAATGGGAAAAATAGTAAGTTAAGCAAACCATAAGAGACTCTTAATGATAGAGAACAAACTGATGGTTGTTGGAGGGAGGTGGTTGTGGAATGGGTTAAATGTGTGGATGGGTATTATCAAAGGCACTTGTTATGATGAGCACTGGGTGTTATAAGTGATGAATCACTAAATTCTACTCCTGAAATCAGTAGTACACTAGAGGTTAAGTAAGTAGAATTTAAATCAAAATTTGGGAAAAATATTGGTTGTACTTTTATACACTATTAACAAACTATCAGAGGACAAATTTAAAAAACAATTGCATTGGGAGAGAAGTAGGGGGACCATGGATTTCCTCTGCCTTGAAACACAGTTGTTTTGAGGTCAGATTGCTTGGAACACCCAGGAAATTAATCTGAGGATTGGAAGAACGATCTCCACAGTTGGGGGTAGATAGTGTCGCAGGTGCCAGGTCCATGGAAGTGAATTGGGGGAGAGAAAAGCTGCTGTGCTATGGAGGAGAGGGAACCCTTTCTGCAGGGAGAGAAAACAGAGATGGAGAAAGGGATTGAGAGAGTGTGACACTGGGTTCACACAAGAAGAAAACCTCTCAGCCCACAGACTGGGGAGCTGGTGGAACAGAGTGGCACAGCTCAAGCTCTGAGATTTTGGAAGTGCATGACTTTCACCAGAGTGGAGCTGTAGACTGCACTCCTGGAGAGAAGGAGGGCTCTGGCCTGGGAGCACAAAGTGGTGTAGGGATTTCCTGTGTTACACTGGGACAGATCACTCCCCTTCCTAGAGTATATTTGAAAGAGGGTATATGGACTTACCAAGGACAAAAGACCATACAAACACCAACAAATGACCTTTCATCAGCAGGGAACAAAGGCATGGGCAGAGGGCGGATAACCTGGTTGCTGCTTTTTGTGGTGACACACCACAGATTCTGCACACCACACAGGGTTTAGACTATTTATCTGGGACAAAGGGCACTAGTCCAGCGTGCAGTGAGGCTCAAATCCAGGAGAGCTAGTGAACCCAAATGGTGCAGGCTCCTTTAAGATTTGGAGTTTGAATCCCAGCTGCATAGCTAAGGTAAAATACAGGAGAGCTGGGTACCTGGTGTGCTGTCACCACTAGCTTTTCTGTGATGGCTTCCTCAACAGTAGGAGGTGTGAGATATCCTGTCCTGAGATGAGTTTACCCTTGCTACTAACAAGGATGGACTTCAGAGAGCAACACAGTGGTCCCAAGTGGAGGTGTGAGCTGCCCCCTGTGCTTGGTGAGTGCTTTTTATTACTTGGGCAGGATTGACTCTGAGTCAATGTAGCTGACCTTTCCCCAGAGAAGCAACACAGGCAGCATGCTACATGCAGCAAGTCTACTGATCATTGAGTGCTTCAAAACATCCCTCTTCAGTTCTGGTGGAAATAGGACCAGGCTATATTTTTATTTTCCTAATTCTTCCCCCTCCCTTTGGAATCAGGCTTATAGTTTTTGTTTCTTAGGTTGTTTTTTCATTTCCTTTTCTCTTTTATTTTCGGATCAGGCTTATTTTTTTCTTTTATTTTTCTTTATATTTTTTCTTTTTTTTCTTTAGAGTCATGATTATAGTTTTTATGACTTTTTGTTTGTTTGTTTTAATTTCTTTCCCTTTTCTCTTTTCTTGGAGCAGCCTTCTTCTCTCTCCCCACCCCCTTTTTTTTTAACTTTTTCTTTCTTTCCTTTTTTTCCAGGCGTTTTTCAACAAACAAATCAAAGCACACTTAGATAAATTTACAAACACTCCCCACTACAAGCAAGTAGAAACTCTACAGAGGACTGATCAGTGGGAAAGAACAGCCAAAATACAACAGTAAAGTGTGCAGAGCATACACCAGAAACACTTCCTGAAGTGCCAGTCCCTGGACACTGTATGACTTCTTTTACATATAACATTACTCTGAGGTGAAGGAAATATAACAAGCTTTCATAACATGCAAAAATTAGAAACTTAGTCAAAATGACAAGACACAAGAATTCTCCCCAAAAGAAAGGTCAGGAAGAAATCACAGCCAGAGACTTGCTCAAATCAGATATAAGTAAAATATCTGAATAAGAATTTAGGTCAACAGCATAGAAAAAAAAAGCACAGAAGAAAGCAGAGAAACCCTTGTTGCAGAGATAAAAGACCTAAAAATTTGTAAGGCTGAAATAAAAAACTATTAGATCATGAAAGGAGACTTAGAGAATTTAGTGATTCCATAAAACAAAATATCTGCATCTTAGGAGTCCAAGAAGAAGAAGAAGAATGGGAAAAGTGGGCAGAAGGTTTATTTGGACAAATTGTAGCTGAAAACTTCCCTAATCTGGGGAAGGAAACAGGAATTTAATTCCAAGAGGCACAGAGAACTCTCCACAAAATGAGGTCATAGCATAGTGAAACTTGCAAAATACAAGGATCAAGAGAGAATTCTGAAAGCAGCTAGGGAGACAATGTCCTTAAGCTATAAGGGTCCTTAACCTACAAGGATAGACACATAAGATTAGCAACAGACCAGCCCACAGAGATCTGGCAGGGCAGAAAGGAGTGGCATGATATATTCAACATGCTAAATGGGAAAAATAAGCAACCAAGAATATTTTATCCAGCAAGGCTACCATTCAGAATAGAAGGAGAAGTTTCCAAGACAAAGAAATGCTAAAGAAGTTTATGCACACTAAAACAACACAGCAAGAAATATTAAAGGGGACACTTTGAGCAGGAAAGAGAGACCAAAATCAACAAAGACTACAAAGGAACAGAGACAATCTATAGGAAATCTTTACAAGTAATACAATGACACTAAATTCATACCTTTCAATAATTACTCTGAATGTAAATGGCCTAAATGCTTTAATCAAAAGACAAAGGGCATCAGAATGAGTAAAAATCTAAGACCCAACTACATGATTCCCACAAGAGACTCATTTGAGTCCCAAAGACACCTGCAGATTGAAAGTGAGGGGTTGGGGAACAATTCACCATGCAAATGAACATCAAAAGAAAGCTGGAGTAATCATACTTATATCAGACAAACTAGATTGTAAAGCAAAGCTTAATATGAGATGAAGAAGGACACTATTCATAATAAAGAGGTCTAGCCAATAAGAAGATATAACAATTATAAATATTTATACCTAACTTGGAAGCAGCTAAATATATAAATCAATTAATAACAAAATTAAAGAAACTCATTGATAATAATACATAATAGTACGGAAACTGAACACCCCACTCACAGCAATGGAGAGACAATCTAAGCATAAAATCAACAACAAATCAAGGGCTTTAAATGACTCACTGGACCAGATGGACTTAACAGACCTATTAAGAGCATTTCATCCTAAAGCAGCAGAATACATATTCTTTTGAAGTGCACATGGACTATTCTCCAGAATAGATCACATACTGTGTCACAAATCAGGCCTCAAACAGTACAGAAAGTTTGAGATCATATCATACATACTTGCAGACCACAATGCTATGAAAGTTGAAGTCACTACAAAAAGAAAAAATTGGAAAGACCAGAAATACATGAAGGTTATAGAACATCCTACTAAAGAATGAATAGGCCAAACAGGAAATTAAAGAAGAATTTTAAAAATACATGGAAGCAAATGAAAATGAAAACAAGACAGATCAAAATTTGGGGATGCAGCAAAGGCGGTCTTAGCAGGGAAGTATATAGCAATACAAGCCTTCCTCATGAAACAAGAAAAGTCTCAAATACACAACCTTAGGTTACACCTCAAGGAACTGGAAAAAGAACAGCAAATAAAGCCTAAATCCAGCAGGAGAGGTAAATAATAAAGATAAGAGTCGAAATCAATGGTATAAAAGTTAAAAAACAAAACAAAACAAAACAGTAGAACAGATCAACAAAACTAAGACCTGGTTCTTTTTGTTGTTGTTTTGTTTAGTTTAAAGATTTTATTTATTTATTTATTTGACAGAGAGAGACACAGCGAGAAAGGGAACACAAGCAGGGGGAGTGGGAGAGGGAGAAGCAGGTTTCTCACTGAGCAGGGAGCCCTATGTGGGGCTTGATCCCAGGATCCCGGGATCATGACCTGAGCCAAAGGCAGACACATAACGACTGAACCACCCAGGCACTCTTTAAAAAAAAAAAAAAAAAAAAGATAAGAGCTGGTTCTTTGAAAGAATTAATAAGATTGATAAACCCCTAGCCAGACTTATTTAAAAGAAACTTAAAAGACCCCAAATAAATAAAATCATGAATGAGAGAATAGATAACAACCAACACCTCAGAAATATACTTATAAGACAATATTATGAGCAATTATATGCCAACAAATGAGGCAATCAGCAAGAAATAGATAAATTCCTAGAAACAAACTACCAAAAGTGAAACAGGAAGAAATAGAAAATCTGAACAGACCTATAACCAGCAAAGAAATTGAATCTGTAAAAATCTGCCAACAAACAAGAGTCCAGGGCCAGATGGCTTCCCAGGGGAATTCTGCCAAACATTTAAAGAATTGATACCCCTTCTTCTGAAACTGTTCCAAAAAATAGAAATGGAAGGAAAAATTGCAAACTCCTCCTAAGGTCAGCATTACCTTGATCCCAAAACCAAAGAACCCACTAAAAAGAATTAGAGACAAATATCCCTGATGAACATGGATGCAAAAATTCTCACCAAGATACTAGCCAAGGGCCAGGGGAAAAAATAACATAGGGAGATCCAGGTGTTCCCTCATGACTCCTTTATACTTCAGGCTAAAATTTTACTTTTCTTCTTCTTTACTTTACGTTTCATTCCTCTTTCTTTCTTTCTTTCTTTCTTTCTTTCTTTCTTTCTTTCTTTCT